>NC_068276.1:61787502-62087502 GCF_025860055.1 Xyrauchen texanus
CAATTTAAAAACTTTTTATTCTGATCCTCAACACACTTTGATCTCTTTTCATTTCTTTATTTGACAATTGATTTATTCATTTTGGGATTAATTTCTTTACTTTTATTTTTTTTATTATTCATTTTGGGATTTACATTTTTCAAAATTAGAACAAGCCTGCCTGAAGAAGGTTCCAAGAGAACCGAAACGTTGCAATGGCTTGTTCAGTATACAATTTTTTCACATAAAAAAACTTAAGAAAAGCTATTTTATTTGATTTGTTTACATTCAAAAAAATATTGATATATAACCCAAAACATTTTTTTGTTTTACTTAGCTTAATTTCTTTGCTTTTGTTTTCACATTTAAAGCAACAGCCTGTTTATATAAAAACATAAAAGCATTTTTATTTGATTAACTCTATTTGACTTGCTTTGATTTATAAATTACAAAAAAACAAAAACATTTTTTTTGATTTACTTACCTGATTTCAATTTTTCAAGAAAAATCTTTAGTTTTACATTTACAAATTCACAACAACATTTCCTAAAACTATGGTTTGGCCAGAAAGGGATGGTTGGACGGTGGTCACACGTGGTCGCAGGCTTGCCAGGCATGGCACAGTCTGGCCTATGCCCCGTTCCTACCGCGACACTGAGCGCCACGCACAGGGAGAGAGAGCGTTCTCCTATGCGGACGCAGTGAAATATGGGGGCCATCAGGCCCAGCGTCATGCACAGGAAGAGAGAGTGCATGCACGTGGAGTGAAATATGGTGGCCACATGAGGGCAGCACCGACTCACCATAGTCAGTCTTATCAGTGGTCTGGCAGACCACAATTTTGAACCCCGGCCCGTTTGGGGCCCGGTACATTGATGTCCCACCAAAAATCCTTTACGAAGGAACCACGGGATGGGTGCAGAACAAAACACAGACAGTTCGCTCACACCTGCAAAATAAAAACACATATCAGAAACAAAAAATAAAGCCCAAGCATTCAGATGACCCTGACTTTGTAACAAAAACCCGTACCTTATTTAAAATCATCAAATTGGTGCATCACAAAAATAACATCAGTCAGGAACAGCCTCCTGCAATTGACAAAATTGAGAAACACCTGTCAGAGGTCATCAAACCAGCTTTGCCAAACCCTACAACACAAGCCCTCATTGAAGGCAATGCCAAAAACTGGGCCTATACCACTATGCTGATTCTTAAAAACCATTATGAAGACGCATTAGTGGAAGAAATGGCTAAACTCCAGCACATTCCCTCCCAGGGCTGGGAGGAATGTTTCAATACGGCTATATTATGGGCTAAACGTGGTATCGGTAAAAGACTGAAAGACAAAACAATACACGAGTGATTCAACGTGTGATATAGTAAAATATAAAAAATGTATTGAAATCAGTGGGATACATGGAAAACTTCATGTGTGGAACCGTTCAAAATAACAAAAGACATTCTTCCAAAAGGGGTTTAGAAAGTGACTTATCTATTAAAAAGAAAATAAATGACTTCCCTAACTCCCCCTCTATAAATAACCAAGAGAAAACAGAATCTTTCAAAGTAAATGGCGTGCACCCCCCTACAAAATAATCCCACAACACAAACAACTTAAATAGATTCAAAGTAAAGTAAAACTGGGGTAATATACTTGTAGAAGTTGCACATTCAACTGTAAGGTATTACCACAGGAGTGTTAACGGTAAACAACTGCAAATGACAATTTTGTTAATCTACTCACACTTTAAGACAACTGACAAGACGGTTATCCTACTCACATTAACACAACAATCGTAATGCTGGGACCAAGAGATTAAATAACTTGTGCAGGAGGAAATATTCTCTCTCTCTCTCTCTCTCTCTGTGCGCATGCGCGAGTGGTGCGGGTGAGTGAGCGTGTGTCTGAGAGTGTTTGGTGAGTGTTTGTGATCTTTGCTCTCTTTCTTCTTATTTTGATGTTTATAGTTTTTTTTTTTTTGCTGGCTGTGGATTTAGTAAAGCACAGTTAGTGGGGTGGTGGAGTTTACAGCGGCCGGATTTTTTTTTACTTTTCTGGCCGCTGAGGAGTTTAGAGGACAATGACGTTCAATCAGTTGACGCGCCGGCATGGCGTTAAGGTCCCGGTCAGGGTGGAATGCTCCGTTGAGGAATGTAGCCTCGCAGTTGGAGAGATTGTTGGGCATAGTTGCATTAAGTCGGTGTCGAGAATGAATAGTGCAATTGTATTGTTTTTGGAGTCAATTGAAAAAGTGAATCAAGTTGTTGAACAAGGGATTGTAATTAAAGACGAACATATTGGAATTTTCCCGCTTGTTAATCCGGCAAAAAAAGTTGTGATTTCAAATGCACCGCCGTTTATTAGTGACGACATTTTAGAACGTGAATTGGCAAGACACGGGCAAATAGTTTCGGCAGTAAAAAAGATTCCACTGGGTTGCAAATCCCCACTTTTGAAACATGTTATGTCTTTTCGCAGACAACTTTTCATGATTCTGAAGGGGGATGCAGAGGAATTAAATATAGCGCTGAAGTTTAAAGTAGAGGGTTTTGACTATGTGATTTTTGCCACAACTGAGACGATGAAGTGTTTCAGGTGTGGGGGGTAGGACATCAAGTTTGGTTTTGTCCAGAGCAAAACAATGTTCCCCAAAGTGATGTAAATAAACAAAATGTGATTCAGGCTGTAAAGGAAGCAGAACCAACCTTAGGTACACAAAAATCTAGTGAAAGTGCAAACACTGAAATAAGTATTGAGGCTAAGGAAAAGAGAAATGAGATTGATCCAAAGGTACTGGATGGTGAAATGATAAAAGATGTGACAGAAGATACAATAGATGAGGAAAGATTAATGATGGAGGATGAAGAATTGGTATTTAAAATCCCTGTAGTGAAATGGAAATCAAGACAAAGTGAAGGGGGGTCAAAATTAAAGAAACAACTGAAGAATAGCCAAGAGTCAATAAAAGATGGGGAAGATAATAGTTCGGAGGACAGTTCTGATGACTCATCTATGGATGCTTCTGTGGTCAGTTCTTGTGAAAGAGAGCCCCCAGATACTATGGTGTCTCTGAATGAGAGTCAAGAGCCTAGCGGGTACAGTCTCGAAAAGGTACAATGGTTTTTGAACATTACAAAAAAAAATTTCCGGATCGTAAAATTTTCATTGAGTCGGCACGTTTCTTAATGAGACAAAGAGGGGAAGGAGGACTATCAAGTCAAGATTTCCATAGATTGAAAAAAATTGTACAAAAATTGCGTGCAGATACAATTTAACTGAAAAGAAAACAAGAATTTATAATAGTAGTTGTTTCTTTTTTTTTTTTTTTGCAGTTTATGATTGGTTTTCTTTACATTTTATTTATGATTGATTTGAAGTTTGCAACTTTAAATCTGAATGGAGCAAGAGATATAAAGAAAAGGAGTCAATTGTTTCAATTAATGAAAATGAAACATGTAGATATATTTTTTGCTCAAGAAACCCATAGTGACATAATAAATGAAGTGAATTGGAAAAGAGAATGGGAGGGTATGGCTATTTTTAGTCACAAAAACAGTACAAGTGCTGGTGTAGGAGTCTTCTTTGCAAAAAATTGTTTGCCAATTACGTATGAGGTGGAGGAAATTGTGGAAGGCAGACTTTTAAAAGTTATTGCAAAATTTGATGTTGCAACGTTTGTTTTAATGAATGTGTATGCTCCAGTTATGGCAGCTGAGAGATTGCTGTTTTTAGAAACATTGTTAAACACTGTACAAAATTGTGATCCTGACCATTATCTCCTGATTGCAGGGGATTTTAATTGCACTGCGATGGATTTAGATAGAAACCATCTAGAACCTCATACAGCTTCCAGGTTGTCATTGAATCGTTTTATTGAAACTAATGATTTAGTGGATGTGTGGAGAAACTTGAACAGTAAAACTAAACAATACACATGGGTACAAATAAGGGAATGTGTAGTTTCAATGGCAAGACTGGATAAGTTGTATTGTTTTAAACATCAAGTACAAATTGTAAAAACATGTTGTATTAGTCCTGTGTGTTTTTCTGACCATTCTATGGTGATAGCAAGTGTATTTATAAAGTTTTTGAAATTAAAAAGTGCGTATTGGATTTTTAATAGTGCTTTGTTGCAAGATTTGCATTTTAAGAATTGTTTCGAGTTTTTTGGAAGGAATGGAAAAATAAAAAGGCAATGTTTTCAAGTGTACAACAGTGGTGGGATTTGGGAAAGAAACAAATACAACAACTATGTGTACAATACAATTTCAATGTCACCCAGAATATGTCTAAAAAAATTAGAGTTCTGGAGAATGATATTTTAGCGCTTCAAAATGTATGTGATTCTACGGGAAATCAAGTTAATTCTCTCATTGGAAAGAAAGCGGAATTAAGAGATCTGCTCAGTAGTAAAGCACAGGGGGCATTGATCAGGTCTCGTTTTCAGAATTTTTCTGAAATGGATGCTCCATCCAAGTTTTTTTTCAGCTTGGAAAAGAAAAATGGACAAAGTAGAATCATTCATTGTCTTCGGTCAGCCAATGGGCAAGAGCTCACTGAAACTGCTGATGTGCGCAGGAGGGCTGCTGACCTTTACAAGGACTTGTACAAATGTGAGTACACAGAGGACCAAGAGCTAGTACAAGATCTTCTCGGAGGCCTACCTCAAGTTCAGGAGGAGGCAAAAGAAAAGTTGGTGAGACAACTGACTCTGGGAGAATTGCGTACAGCTTTAATGAGCATGGAAAGTGGTCGGGCTCCAGGGTTAGATGGTCTAACGGTTGACTTCTATAAAGCTTTCTGGGATTTGGTGGGCAATGACCTGTTGGAAGTTTTCTGTGACAGCATTGTCAGAGGACAGCTGCCTTTGAGCTGCAGGAGGGCAGTTGTTACCCTGTTACCTAAGAAAGGAGATCTCAAAGACATCAAAAACTGGAGGCCCGTGTCCTTGCTTTGTGTGGATTTTAAGATTTTATCGAAGACTTTGGCCAACAGGTTGAGAAAAGTGATGGAGCAAATCATACATGCGGATCAGTCGTACTGTGTACCGGGCAGATCGATTACAGATAACATTGGTTTAATTAGAGATATTTTTGATATAGCAAAAATTACAGGCCAGAAATTTGGCATGATTTCATTAGACTTTGACCGAATTGAACACCAATATTTATGGAATGTGCTTGATTTCTTTGGGTTTCCTCCAATTTTTATTGAAATGGTTAAGGTATTGTATGGTGACATTGAAAGTGTTGTGAAGGTCAATGGTGGCTTGAGTGCCCCTTTGAAAGTTAAAAGGGGAATTAGGCAAGGTTGTTCAATGTAGGGTATGTTGTATTCAATTGCAATTGAGCCTTTTTTATGTAAATTGAGAGATATTTTAGAAGGGGTGTCTTTGTCTAGAGAACAGAGTTTTGTCTATCTGCCTATGCGGATGATGTAATGGTAGCTGTAAAGGGAAGTAGTGATGTGGAAAAAATCAAAGGGGTGGTAGAGAGGTATGGTAAAGTATCTTCAGCAAAAGTTAATTGGTCTAAATGTACTGCACTGGAAGAAGGTGGGTGGACTCAAGGAAAACCAGATTTACCAGGCGGACTGTCATGGGTTACAGGGGGCGTTAAATATTTGGGAGTCTATTTGGGTGATGATCAAACTATGATGAAAAATTGGGATGGTGTTATAGAGATGGTTGAAGGAAAACTTAAAAAATGGAAGTGGTTATTGCCACAAATGTCATATAGAGGACGCTCCTTAATTATTAATAATTTGGTAGCAGCATCATTATGGCGTCGGGTGGCAGTACTTGAGTCACCTGCAGGTCTTCTGTAAAGAATACAGGCTTTAATGGTTGATTTCTTTTGGAATAAGAAGATGCATTGGGTACCACAATGTGTGTTATATCCAGGGGTGCTGCCAGAAATTCTGGGCCCTATGGAAACCAAAATTTCTGGGCCCCCTACATTTTTTACAGATAAAATTTAACCCAAGAAACATGCCCAGTATACTTTAAAAAAGATACTTAGCGCATTGCATAGTTAAAATGTCTAAAGATGAGTACAAAGCCTACAAAAACAAGAAAAAAATATAGAAATATGTACTTGTTTACATAAAAGGCAGAACATTTATTATCTCAATTGCAATTGCAAGCACAACAGAACATAATGTACACATATTGACATATACTTTACATGAACAAGCTTTAGCTGGGTCAAACTGCTCAATCAGGAAACATCAGCTAGAACTAACCCATAATTAAATCAGTCCAGGAATAAAACTAGCTAGGCCAAAAGGGCTCAAAATCAAGACACACCAGGAGTAATGCCAGGCCTAAACCAGTCCAGGACTAAACAAGTACTGAACCAGACATCAACTGTTTGTTATCAGGTCTAACAAAGTTATGTTCAACATCACTTTATAATGGCCCAGCGGCGTACCTTTCTGCTGGCAAAATCATGTATCAAATCATCAAAGTTCAGCTTTCTTGCCAGTTTGCTTTCAATGGATAGTATGGCAAGGTGACAAAGTCTATCCTGCAACATAGCAGACCTCAGATAATTTTTTATCAGTTTCAGCTTACTGAATGCTCTCTCGCCACCAGCAACGGTCACAGGCAGTGTGCAAAATATTCGCAAAACTATGCAGACCTGCCCAAAAATACTCTGCAGCTACATCTTGTAAATGCTGTTGAGCAGAACAATTGGTGACAGACACCCTGGGAAAGTGGCCCTATATACAGAGTTGAGGTGTCTGACTTCATCTTCAAATTCACAAGTCAGATCAGTGTTGTATTTTGAAATCAATAGGAGAACGAGGTGCAGACAATAAAGCTGATCTGCATTTGTATAAGTCAAACACACACACACACACACACACACACACACGTAATAATAACCATATTATTTTTATTGGCCTATTTAGTTTTCTTAGTATATAATATATTAAAATATCTATTTTGTAAACTCCTTATAGCCAATGGTTACTACAGACACATGTTTTATTCAATTTTATATAATTTTTTCTGGGGCATTTTATTCACATTAAGAATGTCAAGTTTGACAGCATCGATCGTAGCAGCAGCACTGTCACTTCACAGAACACACGACACACACGGCAAACTGATTTTGTAATTTTTGAAGCGTGTAGATTACTTTTTGTTTTGTAAAGTTATCATCATGTGGCGAACACAGTAGATAAGACGTGTTTTAAAGGCTTCAATCTTCGTGAAGTTTCGCGCTCAGGCTCACCTTGTTCGGCTGAGACGGGGACGGGGGACGTGGGGGAAGGAGGAAGTGGGTGTGCAGCAGCCGCTGAATCGGTGTCTACGAGACATGACAACCCCGGAGACAGCAGACATGTTATTATTGTTGGATGTAAATCATAATTCAGTAATTATTTTACTAAGCTAGCTAGATAAAAGCAGGTCATGTAGCAACAAAAATAAGTAATTCTGAAAGTTTTGGAATACAGGAATAGGGCAAGCTACCTTTCTTTTTGAAAAACTGTGTGACATACTGTCGACATCAGCGTTCTCTGTCTTCTCTTTCCTTCTTTTCTTTCTGTTTTTGATGCCCTGACTTTTGATGTGACATGCCTGCGTGTGTCACTGTCTGCACTGCATCATAGTAAGTGCAATTGGCTAGTTGATTTTACGAACGTTCCATGATTGTCAGACGTCACTGGTGGGCGATGGTATTTCCGGTCTAACGCTACGTTAGGTTCATTGACGACGCCGGTAACTGTCAGGTAAGACTAGGACCAGATAAACATGGCTTTCTACACCAGATCCCTTCAACATCTGCCAAGGATAACGATAAATGACGTACACCGAATAATTCAAGCGTCATCATCGGCTCCCAAGAGCAAGAGGGAAAAGGGTTTCAAGATATACGTCTCTTCATTCATTGACAATTATGAAGGTAAGTTATGCTATGTCTTTAGCTAGCTGTAGCCCTAACGTTAGCTGATGATGCTATGTGACGTTAGGCTAGAAAGTAACCTTTACAAAATACTTATTAAACGATTAATTTGAGTTGTTGGTCACATGTGGTTTATTATATGTTCATTTTACTATCTGACATTGAATAAATGTATGGGCGTTTCTTCAACAAGGGGCACTTTTAGGCTTGTGAAGTTGAATAAAAAAACTTGTTCAAAAGTCACGTAACACCGTCTCATAAGTTTAAATTATTTGTCTAGTTTTAAGGTCTGTAAGAGGACAAACTTAGATTACAAGAGAAGTTATGAGACTGTGTTAGTCTCGTAACTAAGAAGTTATGAGTTATTCTGTTTTTATATAACAGCAGTGAAATGTCATTTCCACCACATCTCAATGCTGTTATTTAAAAACAGAATAACTTATGTCAGTCAAGAATTGTCTAGGATCATTTTTGTAACTAGTTTTATCAGTTTTTCCACAATGTACAATAATTATACATTTGTCAATGAGATAAATTAACTGCCCTAAGGACCAAACGGTGAACTGTACGCCTGTCACACTCTGAAATGTAATACTGGTTTGGGCAAGAGCTTATTAGAAAATAAATGACTTGCATTTTTATATTAAGTAGAGCATGATCTCGTAAATTGTGGATACATTTTTAATGTGTGATGAGAACTTTTTAAATATTTTTTAAAAATGTGGGTGGTGGTGGAAATGACAATGAATTAACGTGAATGTAGAGAAACAGTGGAGATGTTTATTAGAAAAACAATTAAACTCATCACACTCAGTAAACTCAATTCACAAAGCCATTAAACATAACCACAACTGTTTTTAGTGTAGTGCTGAGTTTGATGTATACAACTGATTTGTCTCACAGATGAACAGTTACAGTGCATACTGTAAATAACTGACACAGCTGATGGCAAGGCAAAAATATAAGCAATAAATGATGCAACAAAATTGAATTTTCATTCATCTAAATGAAATCAATTAATATAAAAGTATAATTTAGAAATAAAAATAATATTATAATCTAAATATAAAAAGTATTGTAATGTATTATAATATAAAAAGTATTACACAAATCTACTCTTGCAATCCATATCAATTGTACTTTGGTCATATTTTTAAAAAATGACATTTTTGGTTACAAAGTACATAAAAGTGCCCATAGTCTAAGAATCACCCATATACTAATGACTTGTGTTGTTCAGTTACATGTATTGACAGTATTTGGTTATCCCCAGTATCAAGTAAAGACAGACAGGGAGAGTCAGCATCCGTGCTACCTGTCATAGATCTTTGAGGAAACATGAGAAACCTCACACCATCAGAGTAGGATGAAAGACAGTTCAGTTGTTCGTCTGATCCAACCAGTTCTATTCTGGGGCTTCAGTTTGGCAATGATGGGTTAAACTGGCAAACAAATGTATAATTACCTAAACAAGTTGAACATCTTGGACAACTATCTAGCTAGCCAAACGTTTGAAGTAGGTAACACTATGATGACACTTGCCTGCCCTATTAGTGTTCTAGTAGACCTACCATTCCTATATGAAACCCCAGAAGCTGGTTGTTGAGACAGTTGTTTTGCTGTTTATATTGTGTTGTGTTTAACTTACTTACTTTCTTACTAACCCTAAAGTAACCTCATTCTCTAACTCATAGTAGCTAACTTGAAAAATAATGCAAAATGCACTTTTGACTTTGAGATATCTGATCAGTTTGTGATCTCTGCTGATAATAACACACTTTTTTGTTTTTTAAAAGATTGTCCTAGAAGATTCCACTCCTGTTCAGCTCTATGAGGTTGAGTGCTCCTGTGTGGCTGGCAGAGCTTTAATCATAATGTTGCATTACTGTATCAGACTGTACAAAACATGTGTTTGTGTGAAAATCAATGTAAATAGTTCTCTTTAAGAAATGCACATGTATGTACATAAACAACAAACCTATACAAGGTTCCTTTTGTTATTATGAATTCAGTGTTAGTAGTTATTAGATTACATTAAATTTTATTGTCATTTAGCAGAGTACAGGTACAGAGCCAATGAAATGCAGTTGACATCCAACCAGAAGTGCAAAGAAGCATTAAAGTACTGTTGAGTACTGTATTATGCGCAGTTATGTGGACTAGTTATCTACAAACTCATAACTCATACAAAATGTCAAACGTTGCATCACAATGTTACAATTATAGGAGCCATGTTATTGTTGAGTGTAGTATGACAGCTTGTGTCTTTGTATAATAAATGTCTGAATTAACTCATGTATTTGTGTTCCTCCTGGCACTGCAAAAGACAATAAATGACAAATGTAAACATTGTCAATATTTCAGACAATTTTCTGAAAGGTATATCACAAGATACAAAAAAACAAACAGCATAGTAAATTACAAAATATATAAGCAGTATATGGAAGCTCAGAGAGAAAACTACAGTCCTTGGCGCTGGTAAACAAAAATTGTTCCACTCAAAAGACATGGCACAGCTCCTTGAACAAGTTTTCAGCGTCCTGTGGTTATGATGAAATCTTCTAGCTTAAAATGTCGACTGCATACCCGGGTGTTATCGGTAGGAGTGAAGTTCTCGCGTCTTATCTTGACTAGCCACTGAGCTCGTACCTCAGGCTGATGCGGAAAACGATGAAAACTTCAGAATTATACCTCGATGAAACGGCACATCGAGGAACACTACAATGTAATTTAGAGTTGCCAATTTGATACTGATATGTAAGACGTTTCTTATTTACTGTTAACATTTTACATACGGTACTCACTGATAGCTTGCCACTCACTCTTCCACAACATCTACATCGGAAATACCGGTAGTAACCTAAACCGGAAGTCCCCCCGCCCACCACGCAGATTTCGAACGTTCGTCGCGTCACCTGTGCACATAGTGAATAAGCAAGAGACGCTACACTAGCGATCTTAGCTCGGACAGCGCAGGTGGAATGAACCATTGTGAGGGGGAGGGGTGTGACTGAAACAGTAAATACATTATTTGTTTTTTAAATATTAAATCTATGATCAAAACGGACAAAATACACATTTAGTGCATGAGGGGCCCTAGCACATTTAATGTATGTATAAAAAAGAGAAAAGAAATAAGAAAAGAAAAAGGGGGTCTGCTCTTCTGATATTACCTAAATCAGCCTGGGCCCATAGAATCGTCCTAAACTTCCACCCCTTTACGGCGCCCTTGGTTATATCTAACAAGGGATGATGGTGGACAAGGTCTTCTGCATCTAGAAAGTCGTAAAACAGCGTTTAGATTACAGTTTATTCAAAGAGTTTTATATGGTCAAAGTAATGTATGGGAAGCAGGGAAACATTTTATCTTGGAAAAAGTAGGCGGTTTGGGGTTAAATAAAAGTATTTTTTGGATTAACTGTGAAGCGGGAGACATAAAAGGCCTTCCCTTATACTACCGTAGTGTTCTAAAAGCATGGTCATTAGTAAGAACTGTAAGGACTATGCCTGTGTCATCTCTTCATTGGCTTCTAGAAGATCCTTTAGTTAAAGGTGCAAGACTGGATGTTGCTACAAACAATGCTTGGAATGATGAAAAGTTTAGTAACAGCAAAAATGATCACCTTAAGACAACTACTGGAGGTTGCTGGAAATGATTTTGATAACGTGAATGCTGTGGCACAATGCTTGGGAATCCAGTCACAGAGAGTGGTGGTTTGTTTTTTGGACAATGTTAAGAAAACTCTGAATGATGAAGACAAGTTTTTAATTATGGAATTCGACAGAGGACGATCTGTACCAGAAGTAAATGACAGTTTTCCAAACATGGACATTTCACCAAAGTTTGCTGAAGAGGAAAGTTCTCATCATTTACTTGGGACTAAAAGATTGGAAAGGTTGGATTTTTGCTCTGTGAATGGAAAAAAGTTGTATGAATTATGTGGTAAAATGTTAAATAAGGAAAAATTGAAAGTGCGGGTTGAAACGCCGTGGGCTGTTCATTTTGATGTTGAGAATGATTGTAAACCTGTGTGGAGGAGTATGTACAAGCCACCATTGACCAAAGCAAATGGGGATTTGCAGTGGAGAATACTGCACGGTATTGTTGCTGTAAATGCGTTTGTTAGCATAATTAATTCAGCAGTTGATAGCAAGTGTCCTTTTTGTGATCAGAGGGAAACTATTTTTCACTGTTTTGTACATTGTGACAGGCTTAAAAATTTATTTTTGATGCTTAATTTCATGTTTGTGGATTTTAAAGTAATATTTTCTAAGGTTGGTTTCATATTTGGTTTCAAGTTCTGGAAAAAAAAGAGAAAAAAAGGGCAACTTGTTAACTTTGTTATTGGAAAAGCGAAAATGGTTATTTATCTGACAAGAAAGGAAAAAATACATGGTGAAGTTGGTCGGGATGTAGTACAAGTTTTTAAGAGTTTAATAAAAGTAAGAATTACATTTGATTTTTTATTTTATAAAACTATGAAGAATATAGAGGAATTTGAAAATGTATGGAATCACAAAAAAATGTTGTGCTTTGTTAGAGATGGTGAATAAATTTTTAGAAAGTGTGTCTCTGTCTCGACCTCACCAGTGTCACAGTGAGCACAGACTCGTTCTTCCTTTGGAAGCCATGTTTGTCTGTGTCGGCCTTTTTCTATGTTCAGACTGTGATCATTGAGTCTGTATTTGGTGAGGATCCGTCTCTGTTTTGGATCTCTTACAGTGTGCAGATATTCTGCCAGATTATATGTTCTGTTTAGGGCCCGATAACATTCCAATTTGCTTTGGTTTTTACTTTCATTTTCCCAATGGTCCAAATATGAATTTTTGCTTTCTTTTATGATTTGGTTTATTCTGATCTGGTTTTGTTCAGCAGTGCTGGTCTGAAACCAGTGTTTGTTAGTTGTTAGTGGGTTTGTGAGTTTCAGATCCAGCTGACAAAGGGGACTGGTTTTAGGCTTCAGCTCTTGGGTTTTAAGGGCTTCATGTTGCAGTGTGTTAGGGGAACTTGAATTTAGGTGTGTCCAAAATTTGAGGGATCATTTTTCAATATGTATTTAAAAGGGGGTATCTGCCTAGTTCGGCCCGGCATGCATTAGTAGGTGTTCTTCTCTGAACTTTTAAAATGTTTCTACAGAATTCTGCATGCAGGGATTCTATGGGGTGTTTGTCCCATCTTGAGTAATCTGCCATACAGACCCCAAACCTCACTTCCGTACAGAGCAATAGGCATTATAATACTATCAAAGATCTTAAACCAGATTGTTACAGGATAGTCAACTTGGGTAAATTTGCCCTTAATAGCGTAGAATTCTCTTCTAGCTTTCTCTTTTAGTGCATTCACTGCCAGACCAAAACCCCCTGCAGCACTGATGTTTAGACCGAGGTAGTCGTAGTGTCGGGTGTGTTCTATTGCAGTGTTCCCCAGAGTGAATGTGTATCTGGTGTCCTGTAATCTGGCTTTTTCTGGAAAATCATAATTTTAGTTTTTTTCAGATTGACTGTCAGGGCCCAGTTCTGCCAGAAGTTCTCCAGCAGGTCCAGGTGCTGCTGTAGCCCTTGTGCAGTAGCTGACAGCAGCACCAGATCATCTGCATAGAGAAGAAATTTAACTTCAGAATGATTTAGAGTAAGACCGGGTGTTGCAGATTGTTCCAGTAGCACTGCTAACTCATTAATGTAAATGTTGAACAGAGTTGGACTCAAACTGCAGCCCTGTCTCACTCCTCGCCCTTGAGTGAAAAATTCTGTTCTTTTATTGCCAATTTTAACTGCGCACCTGTTGTCTGAATACATACAGTAGATTTGATATTGTTGTACATTTTACCCCCAATGCCGGATTGTAGAATTTTATAATATAGACCATCATGCCAAATGGAATCGAATGCTTTTTTAAATCAACAAAGCATGCATACATTTTGCCTTTGCTTTTTTGATGCACGTGCTGGTTGACTATCGTGTGTAGCGTGTGAATGTGGTCGGTGGTGCGGTGGTTTGGTAGGAATCCAATCTGACTCTTACTCAAGACACTGTTCTTGGTAAGGAAGGCCTGTATCCGGGCGTTCAGAATACAGCAGAAAGTCTTCCCCAGATTGCTGCTCACACAAATGCCTCGGACGTTATTGGGGTCGAATTTGTCTCCACTCTTATATAATGGGTGTATTAAGCCCATACTCCAGGTGTCAGGAAAATAGCCAGATTGCAGAACCAGATTGAAGAGTTTTAACAAGGCCTCCTGCAGTACTGCTGGACTGTGCTTCAGCATTTCTGTCCTAATGTTGTCTAAACCACATGCCTTCCTGGGTTTTAGTTTCTTAACTGCATCTGCCAATTCTTCTCTGCTAATCTGATAGTCTAAAGAGTTTTGGTTATTTTTTATTGTAGATTCCAATTGACTCAGTTTATTTTGCATGCTTTTCTGGTTGTGTGTGAGATTTTCTGTAGAAATTTCTTTTAATAAGTTTTTAAAATAGTCTTTCCATAATTCTCCATTGTGTATGGCAATGTCATGGCTGTGTTGTTTATTAAAACTGTTCCATTTTTCCCAGAACTGATTATTATTAATTGAGTCTTCAGTTTCATTAAGAGTGTGGTTTAGGTGTGGCGTATTGTATTTTTATAATCCCTGAGTGCTTCACAATAGTTTTTTCTGGTTTCAGATTGGTATGCCTCTCTGTGTATTTGGTTAGAGATCTGTCTGAGTAGTTTTCTTTTAATTTTAAATTCTGTATCAAACCAAATTTCAACCCCAATTTTAAGTTAAGTTTTCTTGTTTGTACTGAGTAAATTTGCTGTGATTGAGCACCTTTGATTAATGTCATTTATTTGTTGTACTGCGGAATTTATGTCGATCTTGTTAGCCATAAACCGTGTTGTTTGAAATGTATTGATTAGGTTGGACATTTCTTTGGAGCTAATTGCACTAAGGAATTCAGACTCATATTTTGGGGATCATTTGTATGTTGGGTTTAGTTGGAACAGGTTGCTGGGCCCTTGGTTTGTTCTATGGTGTTGGATTGTCTTTAAGAACACGTTAATTTGACAGTGGTTTGATAAGGTAGACTGTAGTCTAACAGTGAATGCATGAATGTAGGAGGGGTCCATGTCTGTAATGACATAGTCAACTACACTAGCTGAGCAGTATGTGAATCGACCTACTATATCACTAATATACATCACTCTACTATATTTCTCTACTATATCACTAATATATATCACTCTACTATATCACTAATATACATCACTCTACTATATTACTAATATATATCACTCTACTATATCACTAATATACATCACTCTACTATATTTCTCTACTATATCACTAATATATATCACTCTACTATATCACTAATATATATTACTCTACTATATCACTAATATATATCACTCTACTATATCACTAATATATATTACTCTACTATATCACTAATATATATTACTCTACTATATCAGTCTACTATATCACTAATATATATATTACTCTACTATATCACTAATATATATTACTCTACTATATCACTCTACTATATCACTTATACATATCACTCTACTATATCACTAATATACATCACTCTACTATATTACTAATATATATCAGTCTACTATATCACTAATATACATCAGTCTACTATATCACTAATATACATCACTCTACTATATAAGTCTACTATATCACTTATTCATATCACTCTACTATATCACTAATATACATCACTCTACTATATTTCTCTACTATATCACTAATTTATATCACTCTACTATATCACTAATATACATCACTCTACTATATTACTAATATATATCACTCTACTGTATCACTAATATACAACACTCTACTATATGACTCTACTATATCACTTATACATATCACTCTACTATATCACTAATATACATCACTCTACTATATTACTAATATATATCAGTCTACTATATCACTAATATACATCACTCTACCAAATCACTAATATATATCACTCTGCTATATCAGTCTACTATATCACTTATTCATATCACTCTACTATATCACTAATATACATCACTCTACTATATTACTAATATATATATCACTCTACTGTATCACTAATATACAACACTCTACTATATTTCTCTACTATATCACTAATTTATATCACTCTACTATATCACTAATATACATCACTCTACTATATTTCTCTACTATATCACTTATATATATCACTCTACTATATCACTAATATACATCACTACTATATCACTAATATACATCACTCTACTATATTACTAATATATATCACTCTACTATATCACTAATATACATCACTCTACTATATTTCTGTACTATATCACTAATTTATATCACTCTACTATATCACTAATATACATCACTCTACTATATTACTAATATATATCACTCTACTATATCACTAATATACATCACTCTACTATATTTCTCTACTATATCACTAATTTATATCACTCTACTATATCACTAATATACATCACTCTACTATATTACTAATATATATTACTCTACTATATCAGTCTACTATATCACTAATATATATTACTCTACTATATCACTAATATATATTACTCTATATCACTCT
Source organism: Xyrauchen texanus (assembly GCF_025860055.1). Lineage (NCBI taxonomy): Eukaryota > Metazoa > Chordata > Actinopteri > Cypriniformes > Catostomidae > Xyrauchen > Xyrauchen texanus. The sequence continues at coordinate 61,803,984 of NC_068276.1, forward strand.
ACTATATCACTAATTTACATCACTCTACTATATTACTAATATATATTACTCTACTATATCAGTCTACTATATCATTAATATATATATTACTCTACTATATCACTAATATATATTACTCTACTATATCACTCTACTATATCACTTATACATATCACTCTACTATATCACTAATATACATCACTCTACTATATTACTAATATATATCAGTCTACTATATCACTAATATACATCACTCTACTAAATCACTAATATATATCACTCTGCTATATCAGTCTACTATATCACTTATTCATATCACTCTACTATATCACTAATATACATCACTCTACTATATTACTAATATATATATCACTCTACTGTATCACTAATATACAACACTCTACTATATTTCTCTACTATATCACTAATTTATATCACTCTACTATATCACTAATATACATCACTCTACTATGTTTCTCTACTATATCACTAATATATATCACTCTACTATATCATTAATATACATCACTACTATATCACTAATATACATCACTCTACTATATTACTAATATATATCACTCTACTATATCACTAATATACATCACTCTACTATATTTCTGTACTATATCACTAATTTATATCACTCTACTATATCACTAATATACATCACTCTACTATATTACTAATATATATCACTCTACTATATCACTAATATACATCACTCTACTATATTTCTCTACTATATCACTAATTTATATCACTCTACTATATCACTAATATACATCACTCTACTATATTACTAATATATATCACTCTACTATATCACTAATATACATCACTCTACTATATCACTAATATACATCACTCTACTATATCACTAATATACATCACTACTATATCACTAATATACATCACTCTACTATATTACTAATATATATCACTCTACTATATCACTAATATACATCACTCTACTATATTTCTCTACTATATCACTAATATACATCACTCTACTATATCACTAATATACATCACTACTATATCACTAATATACATCACTCTACTATATCACTAATATACATCACTACTATATCACTAATATACATCACTCTACTATATTACTAATATATATCACTCTACTATATCACTAATATACATCACTCTACTATATTTCTCTACTATATCACTAATATACATCACTCTACTATATCACTAATATACATCACTCTACTATATCACTAATATACATCACTACTATATCACTAATATACATCACTCTACTATATCACTAATATACATCACTCTACTATATTTCTGTACTATATCACTAATATATATATCACTCTACTATATCACTAATATACATCACTCTACTATATTTCTCTACTATATCACTAATATATATATCACTCTACTATATCACTAATATACATCACTCTACTATATTACTAATATATATCACTCTACTATATCACTAATATACATCACTCTACTATATTTCTCTACTATATCACTAATTTATATCACTCTACTATATCACTAATATACATCACTACTATATCACTAATATACATCACTCTACTATATTACTAATATATATCACTCTACTATATCACTAATATACATCACTCTACTATATTTCTGTACTATATCACTAATATATATCACTCTACTATATCACTAATATACATCACTCTACTATATTACTAATATATATATCACTCTACTATATCACTAATATACATCACTCTACTATATTTCTGTACTGTATCACTAATTTATATCACTCTACTATATCACTAATATACATCACTCTACTATATTACTAATATATATCACTCTACTATATCACTAATATACATCACTCTACTATATTTCTCTACTATATCACTAATTTATATCACTCTACTATATCACTAATATACAGCACTCTACTATATTACTAATATATATTACTCTACTATATCACTAATATACATCACTCTACTATATCACTAATATACATCACTCTACTATATCACTAATATACATCACTACTATATCACTAATATACATCACTCTACTATATTACTAATATATATCACTCTACTATATCACTAATATACATCACTCTACTATATTTCTCTACTATATCACTAATATACATCACTACTATATCACTAATATACATCACTACTATATCACTAATATACATCACTCTACTATATTACTAATATATATCACTCTACTATATCACTAATATACATCACTCTACTATATTTCTGTACTATATCACTAATATATATATATATATATATCACTCTACTATATCACTAATATACATCACTACTATATCACTAATATACATCACTCTACTATATTACTAATATATATCACTCTACTATATCACTAATATACATCACTCTACTATATTTCTCTACTATATCACTAATATACATCACTCTACTATATCACTAATATACATCACTCTACTATATCACTAATATACATCACTACTATATCACTAATATACATCACTCTACTATATTACTAATACATATCACTCTACTATATCACTAATATACATCACTCTACTATATTTCTGTACTATATCACTAATATATATATCACTCTACTATATCACTAATATACATCACTCTACTATATTACTAATATATATCACTCTACTATATCACTAATATACATCACTCTACTATATTTCTGTACTATATCACTCTACTATATCACTAATATACATCACTCTACTATATTACTAATATATATCACTCTACTATATCACTAATATACATCACTCTACTATATTACTAATATATATCACTCTACTATATCACTAATATACATCACTCTACTATATTTCTCTACTATATCACTAATTTATATCACTCTACTATATCACTAATATACATCACTCTACTATATTACTAATATACATCACTCTACTATATCACTAATATACATCACTCTACTATATCACTAATATACATCACTACTATATCACTAATATACATCACTCTACTATATTTCTCTACTATATCACTAATATACATCACTCTACTATATCACTAATATACATCACTCTACTATATCACTAATATACATCACTACTATATCACTAATATACATCACTCTACTATATTACTAATATATATCACTCTACTATATCACTAATATACATCACTCTACTATATTTCTGTACTATATCACTAATATATATATCACTTTACTATATCACTAATATATATTACTCTACTATATCACTGTACTATATCACTAATATACATCACTCTACTATATTACTAATATATATCACTAATATACATCACTCTACTATATTACTAATATATGTCACTCTACTATATCACTAATATACATCACTCTACTATATTTCTGTACTATATCACTAATATATATATCACTCTACTATATCACTAATATATGTTACTCTACTATATCACTCTACTATATCACTTATACATATCACTGTACTATATCACTAATATACATCACTCTACTATAATTCTGTACTATATCACTAATATATATATATATCACTCTACTATATCACTAATATATATCACTAATATACATCACTCTACTATATGAGAGGAGCAGGAGCAGTGAGAGATGCAGTGAGAGGTGCAGGAGCAGTGAGAGATGCAGTGAGAGATGCATTGAGAGGTGCAGGAGCAGTAAGAGATGCAGTGAGAGATGCAGGAGCAGTGAGAGATGCAGGAGCAGTGAGAGGAGCAGGAGCAGTGAGAGGAGCAGGAGCAGTGAGAGGTGCAGGAGCAGTGAGAGATGCAGTGAGAGAAGCAGGAGCAGTGAGAGGTGCAGGAGCAGTGAGAGATGCAGTGAGAGATGCAGTGAGAGGAGCAGGAGCAGTGAGAGATGCAGTGAGAGGTGCAGGAGCAGTGAGAGGTGCAGGAGCAGTGAGAGATGCAGTGAGAGGTGCAGGAGCAGTGAGAGATGCAGTGAGAGGTGCAGGAGCAGTGAGAGGTGCAGGAGCAGTGAGAGATGCAGTGAGAGGTGCAGGAGCAGTGACAGGAGCAGTGAGAGGTGCAGGAGCAGTGACAGGAGCAGGGAGAGGTGCAGGAGCAGTGTCAGGAGCAGTGAGAGGTGCAGGAGCAGTGACAGGAGCAGTGAGAGATGCAGTGAGAGGTGCAGGAGCAGTGACAGGAGCAGTGAGAGATGCAGGAGCAGTGAGAGGAGCAGGAGCAGTGAGAGGTGCAGGAGCAGTGAGAGATGCAGTGAGAGGAGCAGGAGCAGTGAGAGATGCAGTGAGAGGTGCAGGAGCAGTGAGAGATGCAGTGAGAGGTGCAGGAGCAGTGACAGGAGCAGTGAGAGGTGCAGGAGCAGAGAGAGATGCAGTGAGAGATGCAGAGAGAGGTGCCGGAGCAGTGAGAGATGCAGTAATGTTGTGCTTTTTTTAGTCCCCCCCCCCCTTTTATCTGGGCTTGATGCTGTTGTTTTTTGTCCAGAATGCTCTTGTGTGTTTCATGAATATTTTGTTTACTGTAAGCAATACTGTACTGTACCTCCTTTAGTAAACAGTAAAGGACAAAAAAACTGATTTGCTTTTTACTGGAATGTGAACATTACTGTACATGTGGACATACAGTTCCCAACCAAGACATTTTGTGTAAAAACGGTGGATTGTATGTTTTGCATGCAAATACCTGTAAAACTGGAAGTCTGTGCAGTTTTTGTAATGTCAACAATAGCCAGTATTTTGAAACCTGGTGTACTTTGATTGACTGCATGTACCTTGTGAAGTGAAAACAAGTGTTATTCTTTGACAGAATAATTTCATTTTGAGTCAGATTTCCAGTGTTTTGGTAAAGTTAGTGTGTGCAGAGAAATATGTGTTCTATTTTGAAATGAAGAGTTAGTATATATTTAACAAAATGTGTTTTTGAGAAGAAAATGATCCATTTGGCCAATTGTGTTTTGTAGGTGTGAGTCTGTGTTAAGAGTTTAGAAAAAGTATCTGAAATATGGGTAAGCGCTTGTTAGCGATTGAAAAAAACTGTAAATGATCTATGTGAAAAATGACAGTTAAAATGTAAATTAATTAATTTTTTAACATGGTGGAAAAGTCACTATATACACATTTGAGCAGCCTCAACGGGGAAATAGTGGCCAGAACAATTTATTATTGCTTGCTAATTTGACAAAAGTCATTTGAAGTGCTTCCCTACTACATCATGTGGATATCCTTCTACAGAATGAAATGATGTAGACAGTAATTCTGGTGCGATCAAAGGAAAGAGAAGGCAACTCTGAAAATGACCAAATCTGCAGAGATTCAGAAGTCAAACACAGAGGTTGGTGACACTGTTGTGATATCTTCTATGTCATAACATTCATATACCTTCAAGAAAGAACTTCAGCATATGCCACACATGTACGTCGAACCTTAGATACCAGAGAAACCTCTTACCAAAAGAGAGAAAGGTGAACCATCCCTTCTTGAGATGCAAAAGAAAATCAACGAGAACTCAAAGCACCGAATCTTTTTCGAGAGAACTCAATCTGAATTGGAACATTGAAAAGTCAACTGACTCTGTGCAGAATAGATTTAGGGCTTCAGAATGAGAATGAGCATTACTGCCAACTGTGCTCTCTCTCTCTCTCTCTCTCTCTCTCTCTCTCTCTCTATATATATATATACATATAAACGTGTACATTAAACATATATAAATAAATGTAAACATGTACATTTAACATATATACATACATGTAAACATGTACATTAAACATATATACATACATATAAACATGTATATTTAAACATATATACATACATATAAACATTTACATTTAAACATATATACATACATATAAACATGTATATTTAAACATATATACATACATATAAACATGTATATTTAAACATATATACCTACATATAAACCTGTATATTTAAACATATATACATACATATAATATGTATATTTAAACATATATACATACATATAAACATGTACATTTAAACATATATACATAAATATAAACATGTATATTTAAACATATATACATACATATAAACCTGTACATTAAACATACATACATATAAACATGTACATGTAAACATATTTAAACATATATACATGCATTTACATTTATGCATTTTAGCAGACGCTTTTATCCAAAGCGACTTACAGTGCACTTATTACAGGGACAATCCCCCCGGAGCAACCTGGATTAAGTGTCTTGCTCAAGGACACAATGGTGGTGGCTGTGCGGATCGAACCAGCGACCTTCTGATTACCGATTATGTGCTTTAGTCCACTACGCCACCACCACTCCATACATACATATAAACATGTACATGAAACATATATACATACATACATATAAGTCAAGTCAAGTCAGTTTTATTTGTATATCGCCTTTCACAACACACATTGTTTCAAAGCAGCTTTACAGAAGATCATCATTAGCAGACGATAAAACTGTAATGTCTATAATGTCGATGAATCATCATTGTGTAATTAGATAAAATACGATTGTTTATCTTGTTTTAAAAATAAGTAATTAAATAATAATTGTATTAATAACCCCAGTGAGCAAGCTGAAAGCGACTATGGCAAGGAACACAAAACTCCATAAGATGTTGATTAATGGAGAAAAATAACCTTGGGAGAAACCAGACTCACTGTGGGGGCAGTTCCCCTCTGGCTAACATCATGAATATAATGTAAATATTACTTATGTATAGTTAAAGTCATGGTTTAAAATGATTAATCTAAGTAAGTGTTAAGGGTCAGTGTTTAAACATCGATTTTGTTTGAACTGTAAGATTAATGACCACAGGCTTTGAAGTCCATCCTGGATTAACTGCAGAAGTTCACATAGATGCAATTGTCCTTGTTAATTGGCTGATGAAGGCTTTTGTTGGCAATTGCTAGTCTATGCATTCCATTTCAAGATCATAGTCCATCAATAGACTGAGGTGATGCAGGCAGAGATCAGGGATGTGAAACACTGGCTGGTAATTTCGGTGAGGTTCGGTGTTGTCCATCCTAAATCCAAGGTTCAGACAATGGCATATGAAGTATCCCATGTCTTATGGTTGGAGTTGGCATCAGTTCATCCTCTGAAGTCCATCATAATAGACTGAACTGATGTTTGGCTGGCACCGGCTGCATTTAGTCATCATCATTCAGCGACATGTAGCAGTGGAGTCCAACACGAAGCATGAATGGTGCTGGATCCAGCCGGTTCTGGTGACCTCAGGATAGGAGTTCTGAGGTTGAGACATGGAAACAAATTAAATAATATAAGCATAGATGCCATTCAATTTATTGCAGAGTTATAAATCATGATAAATGTTTCTGGTTTCTGGTTTCCGGCAGACCCAACTAAAACAGCCTAATTGTGGGTTGGAGGATAAATTAGGTGTATGCCTGGCTAAATAGATGAGTCTTTAGTCTATTCTTAAACTGAGGGAGTGTGTCTGCATCTCGAACAGTGTTAGGGAGACTATTCCATAGTTTAGGAGCCAAATATGAAAAGGATCTACCACAAAAGGAGGAATCCTTTTCATATTTGGCTCCTAAACTCTGGAATAGTCTCCCTAACACTGTTAACTATTAACAGGCCAGAATTTTGTGATCGTATTGAACGTGATGGAATATAGTGTCGTAGAAGGTCACTTAAGTACTGCGGCGCTAGACCATTCAAAGCTTTGTACGTAGTTAACAGAATTTTTAAATTAATATGAAATTTAACCGGTAGCCAATGTAACGATGATAAAATAGGGCTAATATGATCATATTTCTGGACAGAACTCAAGCTGCGGCATTTTGAACCAATTGAAGTTTATTTATTGATCTTGCAGGACATCCTCCCAGTAATGCATTATAATAATCTAGTCTTGAAGTCATGAACGCATGAATTCGTTTTTCGGCATCAGCAACAGAGAGCATATGCCTTAATTTAGCATATGCCTTAAGTTCTTCGCTGTTGAAGATGATGTAACAATACATCCATCGAGTCAAATTATATTGTAGTGGCTTATTTTTAGAGTTTTTTTGGTCCAATAATTATAAACATGTACATTAAACCTATATACATACCGTCATGGTTACTGTCGTAACCTCCATTCCCCAAGGGAGGGAACGAGACATTGTGTCAAATGAAGTGACACAAGGGGTCTTCCTTGGATGCCGAATCGTACCTCTGAACCTGAGAAAAGGCCAATGTCAAGTTGGCAGACAGAATTTGCATGCCCCGCCCCGGACATACGGGTATAAAGGAAGCGGGGCAGCGAATGCCAGTCAGGATTTTGCACTGAGGAGCTGAAAATTAAGCACGCCATGGAGGACGCCATATGCCCCAGGAGCCTCTGGAAAAGTTTTACGGGACCGCTGTGCCCGGCCTGAAGTCGGCGAGGCATTTCAGCACTGACTGCACACGCTCGTTGGACTTTCGGGAAGAAAGGGATCGGGGGGGCGCGGCTGTGAGCAGCGAGCAGACCCGAGGAACCAATCATCCAGCCGCGAAGGGTGTGGGGAGGACGGAGGGTTCCAATCCAGCACCACACCAAGGCGCTCAAGAGAGACCCCTAGTGTCGCTTCTTCGACACAACGTCGAAGTGAGTGACAGACAGGAAACTGTGTTCTACCTGATCAAAAGCTTTTTCCTGATCTAAGGCAACTGACCCAACCCCTAAATTAAAAGTTTTACAAATGTCTAAAATAAGTCGTTCTAAAAACAAATGATCCATTATTGACCTATTTGGTACACAATATGTCTGATCTTTATGCACTATTATATGGATATATTTCTTTAATCTATTAGCAAGACATTTTGATAAAATCAGGCAACAGGCCTCCAGTTCTTTAACAAAGACAAATCTCCCTTTTTAGGAAGTGAAGAAAGAACGGCATGACGACAGGAAATGGACAAAATTAATCTTTGTAACATTCACAAAATACCTCATAAAGATCAGCACCAAGAAGATTCCAGAAGTGTTTATAAAACTCTGATGTCAAACCATCAACACCAGGAGAATGCCACGAGCTGAGCTGTGTAACTCCAGATGTGAGCTCCTCAAAAGATAAAAAGCGTCCAAAGCAGTCTTTGAATCAGAGTCCAATTTAGGAAGACCTTGAAATAACTGTTCAGAACAGTCCAAGTCACAATGTTCTGCAGCATATAAACAGGAATAAAAATCCACTGCATGATGACGCATCTCTGCAATGTTAGTGGTAACCCTTCCATCAGGCAGACAGAGACAAACCATTTGTTTGTACTGTGCTACTGAACATTACAAATTAAAAAAATATGCACTTGGGGTGTCCATATCATTAACTGAGATAAAACGAGACCTCACCAAGGGTCCTTTCACCCTTTCAATTAAGAAGGACCCCAACTCACTCTTTTTTGTTGTAAACAGTAAAACAAGGATCATATCTGTCCAACAATTCTTTCTCTATTGAATCTATAGATCTTTCAAGAGTTTGAATAGCTTTTTTTTATCCTATTTGTAGAGTTAACTGTATATTGCTGACAAAAGAATTTCCCACCATTGTCTCAAATTTTCAAAAGTATGTTTTGTTTTTTTCTAACATTCCCAGAAAACAACAAAATGTTTACAGAAATTTTCATCTTGCAATAACTTAGCATTAAAGGGCCAATATGAAGATTTCTTAGAAAATTGAGACAAAACCATATGATGATCTGAGAAACCCACTGGAAAATTTGAGCACTCAATGAACCGATTACTAAAACACTATATAAATTCTGTCCAACCGGCAGCACTCACTCTATTATCAGAGATTTTTACCCAAGTATATTGTCCATCAGTATTATGTTTGATCCTTCACATATCTAAAAGTTCAGTTTCTTTTACTAATTTAGACAGATAAATAGAAGATTGCATGTGAGGTTCTTCAGAAGTTCGATCAATAGTAAAATGTTCAATGCAGTTCCAGTCTCCCCCAATCATCACATTACCATTGTTGTAATACTGTCTCAATATTCCACTTAAATTACTGAAAAATTTGATTTTCTCATGCCCCACATTCGATGCATACACATTTATAAAACAAAAAAGAAAACTTTCAATTTTAGCTTTTACTAAAAAAAGACGACCTTATAATACTTCTTCTGAACTTATAAACTCTAGTTTCTGGTGAAAAAAGAATTTCCACTCCCACACTAAAGTTTGTCCCATGGCTAAGTAACTGTTGCCCCCTCCAACAAATTATCCAATCAGCTCCATTATCTGCATCACTATGAGTTTCCTGAAGCATTACAACATTTAGCCTTTTTAGCTGTATGCTTTCCAAAACCAAATCATGTTTATGTCCTCCCAGCATTAACATTAATGGAGCCCACCCTCAAAATATCCATATATGTATTAAAGAGGGAGAATGACAGACATATCACAAAAAGAAAAAGAGATAGAAAGCCCATGTGATGCATTTCTGGTCAGTCAAAAACAACAATAAACACTCAAAAACATTTTATTTTTTCCCCCTTTCCTGCATTTTCTTATCACTGTAAGATGCTTCTTTAACCGAAAACGCTTCTTTTCACTCAAAAGATCAAAACTTACTGCCTTTTTAAGAACTGTAACAGACCTAACAAACTTCTCAATGTCTGGGAAAACATCTTTCACCTGTTTGCCTAAAGTATCATCCAGAAAACAATTTATTTCCTCAAGGGTATATAAGGAAAATTCCTTTTGAAGATCTCCATGTGAACTATCAATGTCAATAGAATAAGTTTCTTCAATCATGTCATTATTTGTAAAATTTAATGACCCACTCTGGTTAATTCCATCAGATTCTTCAATATTGGCGTGGTGGTGGTGTAGTGGTCTAAGCACATAACTGGTAATCTGGTAATCAGAAGAATGCTGGTTTGAGCCCCACAGCCACCACCATTGTGTCCTTGAGCAAGGCACTTAACTCCAGGTTGCTCCAGGGGGATTGTCCCCTGTAATAAGTGCTCTGTAAGTTGCTTTGGATAAAAGCGTCTGCCAAATGCATTAATGTAAATGTAAACATTACAGTCACTTTGTTAAACATTGCGGTTACCTGGTACTTCAAAAGAAATGCTATTCCGTTCAGCAACACTTCTTACAGGTGTAACATTCTCAGCATTACCGTTGTGAGTAACATCACTAACACCATTAACACTGCACTCATTGTGTCTGCACTTCAGGCACTGGCTCAGAGATGACATGCAATGCTGTGCTAGAATTCCAGATTGTCACAAATGACAATACCATTTACAATCAACCTGCTAGCAGTATTTTTCTTTTTTAAAAACCCATCAACTGCTTTATTCATTCAGGACGCAGATAAAATACTTTCAAAACCTACCTCCTCTCCTACTGCCAGGAGAACATCCTCCACCATCCACCATCATCAGGTACACACCGCACACCATCCTGCAATGACAGAGATCACACAACTTTGTTATGCTCTAATGAAACACTTACAAAACAAAAAACTACCAGAACATTCAAAAGAGAAAAATGAAAACATGAAAAAAGAAAGGAAAGAGAAAAAAAACTAGCAAACACAGAGAGAGAGAGAAAAAAGCAGACACTTTTTTTTATTAAAATTTAAAACAAATATTCAATTTAAAACAAATAAAACAAAACAAATAGTCAAGTCAAGTCAATTTTTATTTGTATATCGCCTTTCACAACACACATCGTTTCAAAGCAGCTTTACAGAATATCAGCATTAATAGATGATAAAACTGTAATGTCTATAAAGTTGATTAATCATCATTGTGTAATTTCGATAAAATACGATTTTTAATAGTGTTTAAAAATAATTAAATGATAATTGTATTAATAACCCCAGTGAGCAAGCTGTAGGCAACTGTGGCAAGGAACACAAAACTCCATAAGATGTTGATTAATGGAGAAAAATAACCTTGGGAGAAACCAGACTCACTGTGGGGGCCAGTTCCCCTCTGGCTAACATTTTGAATGTAATGTAAATATTAATTAAGTATAGTTAAAATCATGGTTTAAAATTATTAAACTAAGTGTTAAGGGTCAGTGATTAAACATCGATTGTGTTTGAACTGTAAGATTAATGACCAAAGTCTTTGAAGTCCATCTTGATTAATTGCAGAAGTTCACGTAGATGCAATTGTCCTTGTTAATTGGCTGATGAAGGCTTTTGTTGGCAATAGTTAGTCTATGCATTCCATTTCAAGATCGTAGTCCATCTATAGTCTGAGGTGATGCAGGTTGGAGTTGGCATCATTTCATCCTCTGAAGTCTGTCATAATAGATTGAAGTGATGTTTGGCTGGCACCGGCTGCATTTAGTCATCATCATTCTGCGACATGTAGCAGTGGAGCCCAACATGAAGCAGGAATGGTGCTGGATCCAGCCGGTTCTGGTGACCTCAGGATAGGAGTCCCGAGGTTGAGACAGGGAAACAAATAAAAAGATGTAAGCGTAGATGCCATTTAATTTATTGCAGAGTAAGAGATCATGCTCAATGTTTCTGGTTTCTGGTTCCGGCAGACCCAACTAAAGCAGCCTAATTGTGGGTTGGAGGATAAATTAGGTGTATGCCTGGCTAAATAGATGAGTCTTTAGTCTAGACTTAAACTGAGAGAGTGTGTCTGCATCTCGAACAGTGTTTGGGAGACTATTCCATAGTTTACTGCAATGTAATCTGTATGAAACAAAGCAATGTACAGTTTCACCTGGCTTATCTCTAATGTGATCAGAAAAAGCTGAGAAAAAGGCATTTCTATCTACATTTTGAGCTACATTCTCAAAACTCCACTTTACGTTTAAGACGATCGCAGTCTGTTTCTTTGATCAAAGAGTTGCGTACTCTTTCAAAACATGCGTCATGGTCTTTCTTACCGTATTCCACCTAAAACACGGATACCAGGAAAATTCCGTGTTTGGCGGAAGCTTTTTCATAAACCCCGGAAAATTCCGTGTTTGGAAGGGAAAGAGTTAATATAATTATCATTTAATTATTTTTAAACCATTAAAATCAAATTTTGTCTAAATTACACAATGATGATTAATCGACTTTATGGACGTTGCAGTTTTTGTCGTCTGTTAATGATGATGTTCTGTGAAGCTGCTTTGAAACGATGTGTGTTGTGAAAGGCGCTATACAAATAAAATTGAATTGAATTGAATTGAATTGATCACACCCACCAGCAGAGCGCGCCATTCATACGCTAATGTGCTGAGACGATCAAGGCAAATGGTGAACGGCCTCGACTGTGCTTTGAAAATATATAGTTCATTCACGTATCTGCATGTTTGGAAGACCGCACTGTTAGGGGTATAACAGTTATGACCCGGACCAGATATGGAGAAAGAAAACCAGGAGTCGAGAAATTCAATTAAAGAATCAAAAATTTACTGAAGAATAGTTTGCAGTGAAATTGGTAGAGCCAGGTAAAGTCTCACGAGGAGATAGAAAGCTAACTCGTACCTTACACAAAATCTTACATCAATTATACCATTTGCAAGGACGTACATTCCATTATTTTACTCCTGATTGGCTAAAAGAACATAAAGTCACAACATATAGATAGTTAAATGGCCTATCAACATTAATCAGCGCACTTGTCGTCCGCGCCCGAGATTTACATCTGAAGTGACCTCGCAGATGGTCGCGGGGCGTCTTCGAGTCGGCCTGGTGTGCATCCCTGGTTCAAAACCTAGGTAGAAGGTCAAACGCACACACAAAACACTGATGAACGACAGTCCTTCTCTGGGTACAAGAGAGCCAGAGCACACATTATCAGGCCATTTGAACCAAAACAGAGAGATAAAATATTCACTCCTCGGGCAGAGGAGAGGGTTGAAATAACATACATTTCTTCCCTAAAGAAATAATAATAGAAAATCACACTTCTACTATTCAGGTATTATTACATAGGACTTTAAACCATATAATTAGTCATGGAAAGGTAACAATCAAACACAGAATACATCTGGAACACATGTTTAACGCATTCCCCCTGACCCCCTCCCCTGAGAGGCTGGAGAGCGTCACAAATAAGCTTATCCCCCAAAAGACCTTCAGCCGATGTGCAGGACAGAGAGACTCTGGAATGTTCCTAAAAGAGACTAATTAACATTCAACACACATATGATTCAAAGTATATTTCAGTTATGCATAAGAAAATAGAATTGATTATGTGATCATGCATATAGTTAATTCATCATTTTATTAAAGAAGTTAAGCAACAGAATATAGATAGATATTGATATAAAAGGATATATATATATGTATTGATATATCTGAAGAGACAAGGGATTTTTGACCCTCACCCTTCAGCACGATACACAAGTGAGAAAACTCCTGGATATTAAGGAAGAGTTTACATTTTCCTCTCTCTCTCATTTCAATTTAAATTGAGAGAGAGAGAGATTAGATTTGACATGAATATAATGGGTTTAGGCAAAAAGTTTGACATTCCATAAATATAAACACATATTATAAAAAGCTAAAACAAATGTTTTAAACATTAATTTCATCAATATTGAGGATAAAGCAAAAGTATTCTGACCAAATTTAAGATTAAGTCTAGTTTTTCAATGTTTTTAACTCCTAACCTTCTGGGGTCGACCGGGGTCGACGGACACGCCGGCGCGTCCTGCTGGATTTTTCCGTCATTACAGCGGAAACAACATAAAATACTCTGTCATTTTGGGGTATACAGATAAGTGTAAGACATCATTAGAGACTATAAAGAGTCTACTTTTATTTGTGTACACTCACAGTAACAACAAAATCTTGTGCTTTTGTAAAATAAAGAAAATAAAAAGGGTGAGCTTTCAGCAGTCTCTGTGTTCACGAGCATATTTCTGAAACACATCACAAAAATGAACTGAAACTCTGTGAATACTGATCACACAAACATGAAACATATGTCTAAAGAAAGCTTATAATGTCTACTTTCAAGTAAAACTATTCAAATTTAAAACAAATATTCTCCTGCAATGTAATCTGTTTGAAACAAAGCGATGTACAGTTTTTACCGGTCCATCTAATTATCTGTAATGTGATCCCACCCACCAGCAGAGCGCGCCATTCATACGCTAATGTGCTGAGACGATAAAGGCAAATGGTGAACGCCCCCGACTGTGCCTTGAAAACATATAGTTCATTCACATATCTGCATGTTTGGAAGACAGCACGATACACAAGTGAGAAAACTCCTGGATGTAAGGATGAGTTAACATTTTCCTCAGAAGAAGAGCGGGACTCCAATGAACATTTGTATTTTGAAGAGAGACTTGATCTAGCCAAAGATACAATTTTGGACGAGTAATTAATTTGGTTTTCATTAGCTGACATGCTATTTTATATAAACATGTACATATTTTACTAGTGGGACTGTTTCCAAACTTGCCAGCCAGGATTCAGGGTATTGAAATATGTCCTAATAAGCAAGTTTTAGTTACATTTAAATGCTGTTTCGGCTAAAGCAGGTATTTCAATTGTATGCTGTATGATATAAATATGATATGTAATATGATATAAAAATAATATGAATGTTTAGATTATATTTTAACTAGTGTTTATGCTGCCTCATTATCATCAACAAAGCTTGTGCTTGCAAATATCTGTTCAGGTGTAAATGAGTAAAATGCACTTTAAATATGCCCATATTAGAAAATCAGCATATTATAATGATTTATGAAGGATCATGTGACACTGAAGACTGCAGTAATGATGCTGAAAATTCAGCTTTGATCACAAATTACATTTTACAATATAAAATATAAAACTGTTCTTTTAAATTGTAAAAAGAGATATCACCGTTTTTACTGTATTTTGCAGTCTTGGTGAGCAGAAGAGACTTCTTTTAAATGGTAGTGTAAGTCTAAAATTAAGTAAAGTCTTTACTCTAAATTTACCCCGTCTCTTTGGCCACAGGTTGAGATCAATACAGGCAGGTCAAATTCTGTGAAAGGTGGAGAGACAAGAGAAAGAAAGAGAGAGAAAACAACACAAGAAACACAGCAACATGCATTTACAACAATACGTCACTGGACGTAACATCTTCACGGGGCTCCAGATTCTCTTTGAGTACAGGATTCATAATAGAAGACAGAAAGTCTCTCATCCTTTGAGTACTTTCAATGTGAGCAGATGAATAAAGTGGAGCAAAATCACTTCAAATAATTAGATATGACACAATGAAAGGACTTTTATGTGCAGAGCAACAGCATGACCTTGATGCTCTTAATAAAGTCTTGTCTCTTATTATAATAGATGTTACAGGTTACTTGAATAAAGAAGTGCAAGCCTAAACACAAGTTATTAATATTGCCTGATATTGAATTAAACATATGGACCATGAAGTTATTGCAGGGTATATTTAAACATTTTGTCTTCTGCTTTGGAACAGAGGCCCTAAAATAACTTTCTGGCCCCTTTTAATGATTAACTGCTATATGAATGCTCAGTGTTCATTTCATTATCTGTAGTGTTGACTCTGTCAGACTGTGCTGAGTCACATAAGGTGTTCTTCATGGTCAAATTGCATCTCCCCTCATTTAAATGCACTTTAGATCACTGACAACAGAGAGCGCTGTGGATCTGTGGGGAAACTCAACACAATGACATCACACTTAAAAATCCTACCACTCTCATATACATGCATTTGATTCAAAACAGGGAGATTTATGATACAACAGGAATAAATGTTTGTTTTTCATGTTTAATAAATGTGTTTGTAATTATTAAAAATGAAGGAATTTGGAAACCTGATAATAATAATCAACACATATGACAAATATACCTCATTTTGTTTATTTTAACTTCATTTTGTATCATTAATTTAATTGTTTTTATTCATTTTGAATCATTAAGACCATCTCCCATCTTAATGAATTATTAATGAGTACAAAGTTCTCATCTGTCTCTAAAGTCATAACAACAGCATTAATTAATTATACTTACATATGAATACATTATCTGCAGGTGATGTCTGAATATTTGAATTATCCACCAAATTGCCATTTTCTCTGTACACCATGTTCTGACCTAACAGATCTGTTACTATTAGTGAAGTTAGTGAAGAAAGACATAAAGTTGACATAAAGATGATTTAATGGGTACATTTTTAATTAACAACCTGTAGTAAAGGAAAGTTTTTTGGCAGCCTTATCCACTTTGCAATGGGCAACAGTAGCGGATCCTGGCACAGACGATGTGGGTAGCCGCATAGGGTGGCAATGCTCTCTGAGTAAGACTCTGGAGTTACTCTGAAATAATTTTGTTTTTGTTTTGTATGTTTTTCCTCAGTTAAATCTGACTCTGTAACAAAAACGAAAATTCCAAAATTCATCCCACAATTCTAACAGAAATTATTATATTGGGAATTATGGAACGGACATGTTGAAGCTGTGACTGCAGACACTTAAATGATATTTTAAATATGAAAAAATATCAAATTAAATTTTTTTTGCATCCACCATGAACAGGAAGTGTGAAAAGTGTACTCAGAGTTATCACTGACAATAACATTGTCTCATTTATTTAGAAAAAAATCTAATAGAGTTAACGTAAAGAGAGGTCACAACTTTGATAGGCAGTTTTATATGAAAAAAATAATTTAAAGACATTCATTAGATATTTATTAGATATACTGGTAGATTCTTTCACTTGTTCCCTTTACAAAAAAGCTTAACTAGGATGCTGCACTGAGAAAAGCGATTTGGGAACAATCCTACGTTGTGACCTTCTGTGAATATGTGTGTAACACGTCAATGAACATTGAACGGAATTTATAACCTCGGCTGGTGAGATCATTGGATGCACCTGTGGCCAGGCAATAAATAGATGCGTCACCAGCGTGTCGTCAGATACATTTGTTTTCAGAGCATTCTGTGTATGTGTGTCTCACGAGCCTGTCAAAACTTTCTTTCCTCTGTTAGGAGTTAGAATCTGTTAAGTGGTGCGCAGTGAACCTTTTCTCCTTTCTAGTTATTGCTATATATATATATATATATATATATATATATATATATATATATATATATATATATATATATATATAAATATGACAGAAAGTCAAGACGAACAATGTGGGTTTCCCTGCCTCCGCTCTATATCCGAGAGGGACATGCATCAGTTTTGTTTTGTTTGTCTGGGGGAAGAGCATGCTGCTCTCGCGTTGGGGCGGGTGCGAGCATTGCGATCTGCTTTCGGGCAAAATGCTTCGCACTCGCCTCGCTTATTTCCGGGAGTCAGTGCCCACACTTCGTTCGTGGGACTCTCACATGGATCTGGCTGAGGAGCGAGAGACGGGTTCGTCCCTTTCGCTCGCACTCTTCCCAGACCCAGCTGGTCCTTCCCGCGATCTCGAAGTGCGCTCTGGTGCCTCTTCAGTTCATGGGGGGACTTTGAATCTCTTGACTCAGCAGATTTCCAGTTACCTACCTCCGAGCATTCCGGCCATGATAGTAAATCAGGGGAGGAATTACTCGACGTGGTTACTCGTGCGGTGGCCAGGCTTCAGTTAGACTGGCCACGCCAACAAGAGACCCCCAAACGCTCCAAATTGGAGGATAGATTTCTGTCTAGTGGCCGGGGAAAGGGAACGCCTCATGAGTTCCTTCCCTTCTTTAATGACCTCCATTACGAGCTCTCTCACTCATGGAGGAAGCCTTATACTTCCCGTATCCACGTACCCTCGACATCGATATACTCGACTATCGTGGGTGCTGAGACACGGGGGTATGCGATGATGCCGCCGGTTGAGGAGACACTTGCAGGTTATCTCTCGCCGGGTTCGGCATCATCACTGAAAAAACCCTCTCTCCCCACAAAGCCGTGCAGGACCACCTCCACTCTAGTGGGGAGGGCTTATCAGGCAGCGGGTCAGGCTGGTGCTGTTCTGCACACTATGGCGGTGTTGCAGGCATACCAGGCTGATCTGCTGAAGGATCTGAGTGCAAGTTCCATGCTCAACGAAGAAGCACTCGCTGAACTTCGTCGAGCCACGGACCTTTCTCTCTGTGAGTCCAAACAGACAGCCCGTGCCATTGGCCGGTCTATGTCAGCTTTGGTCACTACGGGGAGACACCTATGGCTCAACCTATCGGGCATCAAGGACAAAGATAAAGCTTTCCTACTTGATGCCCCGGTTTCACCTTCTGGCCTATTCAGAGATGCGATGAATATAGCTATCTCCAAGCATCAGGAGGCAAAGAGCCATGAGGAAGCATTTGGGCAGTTTTTTCCTCGCCGCACTCAGGAGGGCGGGGCCGTTGGCCACCCAGTCCCACCCCGGTCCTTCTAGAAGGGAGGCTCTGAAGCAGAGCATGGTGAGTCGTGCTCCCCCTCGCGGAGACTGGGGACAGGCTCGTCACCCTTGACAGCTCCCAAAGCAACACATCAGGGAAGTAATTTATGGAAGGAGAAAGCCCTGACGGTCTTGTGCCTAGCCCTGTGGGGTAGCTCCCCTCGGGACGGGGCGCGTGTATCATTCACTTCGCCCCTCCCGGTACCCCCATGAATCCTCTCCTTTCCCGCCACCTCTGGTGTTTCAGGAGGCAGAGGCTTCCAACGAAAAGTTGGGTGTTTCGCTGCTTCCTGCATTTATCCATGACGCGGAACACTCAACACCCCCTCAACAGGAAGTCTTAAATTAATACCCATCTCAAAGTACCTGGCAGCGTGGAAACTTGTGCCAGATATTTTTGTGTGGGTCCTAAGAACAGTAGAAAAGGGCTACAGAATTCAGCTAGCTCGCCTCCCTCCGTGTTTCAATGGCGTGGTCCTCACAACCGTAAACCGGACCAGGCATTTCTACTGTGTAAAGAACTGCGAAATCTCTCGGTCTAAGGGGCCATAGAACATGTTCCCCTTCCAGAGAAAGAGTCAGGTTATTACAGCAAATAATTCCTGGTTCCCAGAAGGGTGGGGGTTGCGTACGACCTTAGGTTTTCAAGGCTTGAATTTCCCAGTCAGGGTGTTCAAGTCCAAGCTGCTAACTATCCAGACGATCGTGTCACAAGCCCAACATCACGTTTGGCTGGTTACCATCGATCCCATGGACGCATATCTTCATATAAAAATTCCGCCACAGCACAGGAAGTTCCTGAGGTTCGGTTTTGGGGCGAAGCCTTCCAGTATCGGGTTCTTCCATTCGGCCTAGCCCTATTAACCCGCACATTCATGAAATGCATGGATGCAGCACTGGCTCCTTTGCGACTCCGGGGCATCCACATTCTGAATTATATAGATGACTAGCTGATCCTAGCGCAGTTCCAAGAACTGGCAGTTCAGCACAGGGATATTGTCTTAGCTCATCTGGTTTCTCCGGGTCTGAGACTCAATGTCAGAGAGTGTTCTCTCTCCCACCCAGGGAATCACTTATCTGGGGGTTATATGGAATTCGATCACGATACAGCCACAATTGTCTTCCACATGAATCATTTCCATTCAGAACGCCCTGAGCAAGGTCAGGCTAGGTCAAGGTTGCACTGCTCATCAGTATCAACGAATACTAGGTCTCGTGGCATCTGTGTCCACAGTGATCCCACTGGACCTTCTGCAAATGAGACCTTCTTTGTTGTGGCTCAAAGCCAGGGGATTTCTTCCAAGGGCCAAATCTCCTAGGCTAATAAGGGTTACGCGCCGCAGGCTTCGTTCCCTTTCTATGTGGTTGAGACCCCGGTTTCTTACCTTGGGTCCCACTCTAGGTGCATCTCGTTGTCATAGGCTGCTAACGACAGACACCTCCCTGACAGGCTGGGTAGCAGCCTTAAGTGGTCGTCCAGCTTAAAGGGAATAGGAGGGTCGTCAGCTCGGTTGTTACAGTAACTGTCTTGAGTTGATGGCTGTATTTCTGGCCCTGAAATACTTCCTCCAGAGGCTGCCATGTCTTGGTGCGGGTGGGCAATACAGCGGTAGTCTCTTACATAAACCATCAGGGAGATCCACGTTCATGTCAGCTGAATTTCTGGCACATCGGATTCTCCTTGGGGCCCAGGGTAGCTCCTGTCACTCAGGGCAGTTTATATCCCTGGATGCCCATGTATGTGAGCAGATTTACTGTCCAGACAGAAAATACTGATGGGGGAGTGGAAACTCCACCCTGAGGTAGTGGGTGAGATTTGTCCCGGGCAGAAGAGGACCTCTTCACCTCTATGAATAGCGCAATGTCTCCTCTACTTCTCCCCGAGTCACCCAGCCCCCTTGGGTCTGAACGTAAGGGCACATATATGACCCGGAAAAACCCGTTTTTTTCCCCGGTTTCCCTGCTCCTGGGAGTCTTGGCCAAGGTTCTCCAGCAAGGGTCTTGCTTCCTACTGATAGCGCCACGCTGGCCGAACAGGGTATGGTTCTCAGATCTAAATTCTCCCCTCGATGGCTCGCCTCAGGTTATTCCAAACAGGAAGGACCTTCTTTCTCAGGCACAGGAGACTGCATTTCATCCCCGGTCCGAATTGTGGAACCTTTTCATGCTTGGCCCCTGTTGGGTACCAACTGAGGTACACAGGGCTTTCTCCTGGGGTTATCAAGAACATTTTATGTGCTAGGGCTCCCTCCACTTGGAACAAGTCTGGGTAGATTTTACAGGGCAGAAGAGGTCCACTTTGCCTCTATGAACAGTGCAATGTCTCCTCTACTTCTCCCCGAGTCACCCAGTCCCCCGGGTGCTGAACGTGGAGGCGCATACATGGCCCAGAATGCACCTGTATGCATTTCCCTCAACTAAAAGTTCATATTGCATAATCAGCTAACTGCCAGTTCGCTTCAGTTCTGAACTTTCTTTAGGAAGAACTGTCAGTAGGCACATGCCCCGCCACTCTCAGGTTCTATGTGGCCGCCATTTCGGCTTGCCACACCTTGATGGACAGGGTGCCCTTTGAGAGGAATCCCCTGCTAGGACCATGACCTCATCACAGGACTTAGCAATAGTCCTTGAGTGTCTGGTTGAGACCCCCTTTGAACCTCTAGAGTCAGCGTCTGACAGACTTCTGACTCTCAAGATGGTTTTTCTTATGGTGATTACCTCTCTAAAGAGAATTGGGGACCTATAGGCCCTATAACCTATAAGCCTGTTTAGAGTTTGCCCCAGGAATGACCAAAGCAATTTTGCACCCTCATCCTGACTACCTGCCTTAGGTGCATTTCGCGACCCTACATCAGGTCACTCTCTAAGCCTTCTGCTCCCTGCCGTTTGCAACGCCGGAGCAGCAAAGATTTCACAGACTGTGTCCAGTCTGTGCCCTTTGGACTTATGTCCACCGCACTAGCTAGTGGCATAAGTAAGGGCAACTATTTGTTTGCCATGGGAGCCGCAACCCAGGGGCAGCCATTTCCAAGCAGACTATGTCGCATGGGGTGAGGGACGCTACTGCCCTGGCCTACGAGACGTATGGTCAAGCTTCGCCAGTAAGTATCAGGGCTCACTCTACCAGAGGGCTCGCCTCCTCTAAAGCCTTGGCTAGAGGTGTCCCTCTGCAGCAAGTTTGTGATGTGGCAGGTTGGTCCTTTCCGCACACATTCATTAGATTCTATAGTTTAGATGTTCATGCCACTCCGGGCTCCTATACCCTCGAGTCGACATCTCAAGCTCATGTCTGAGACCGCTCGTGTTCTTGTGAGCACACTTCACAACCGTAGGGGGCCGGACAGCCTCAGTGCGGCGGCGTGGGTATTCTTGTTCCAAAAGCGCTCTTCTCAGCACAGCTTCCAAGTGAAGCTTTTTGTAAAGGGAACGTCTCTGGTTACGTAGTGTAACCCTTGTTCCCTGAAAAAAGCGGAAGGAGATGCTGCGCTTCTTTGCCGCACTGGGATGTCCCAGGACTGCTCTTCAGAAAAAAATATCTGACGACACGCTGGTGACGCATCTATTTATATTCTGGCCACAGGTGCATCCAATTATCTCACCAGCCAAGGCTATAAATTCTGGTAAATTTTCATTGTATTTCAATTCTGGTCAATGTTCATTGACATGTTACACACATATTCACAGCTAGTCACAATGTAGGATTGTTCCCAATGCTCTTTTCTCAGCGCATCAACTCGTTCTGCTTTTTTCAGGGAACAAGGGTTACACTACGTAACCCAAGACGTTTTAACTATAAAAACTCAAAATACACATGTTAAAAATACATTCTCTGAAAAACCCAAATATCTTGTTCAGTGTTGTTTCTAAAACAAAATCAATCAAACTGATCTTGTTTAAAGGATTTTTAGATATATTTACAGGAAAACAATAAAAAAAATTATTATCAAGAATTGACATAATTTTTGCCCTGATATCAAAGATCTTACAAGAAAAAAAGAAATTAAGATACAATGTGAATTTTCTTGATAAAAAAATATGATTAGCATTTTAGATTTTAGACAGTGTACACAAGGTTTATTTCTATTTCTTCTGCTCCAAACTTCAAACGTACTTCTCTGTCTGCTCGTATAAATGTAGCACATCATAAGAAAGTGTTTCAACGCTGCTCAAATGCACTCTGGATCGCATCATTTATATGTATAAATGTTTTCCATCTGAAAGGACTAAATGTGTCTGCCTGGTGGCAGCGGCGCCTTTACACGATATGAATGTTAACACAGATGTTAATGTGTTACGAGAGTGTTAACAGACAGGACAAAAATCTGCACCGTCTTGATGTGAAATATTAATGTAAGCCATTAATGTATTACATGATGTAGACAGGACATTAATCTTGTATCATAATATCCAATCTGTGCAATGTGTAAATGCAGCCTAATAGACATGCTGCAGCTGTTAGAAGCCTATCATTAATATTAATCAAAGAACAATATTGGCAAGAAAAAGAGAAAAGGACCCAGTGTCCTTGGCTGTTTTGGACCACTTCATGTTGCCCAAAAAATTAAACATGTGCTTTGAACCTGAAGGAAACTGCTGCATAACACATTTCTTAGTTGCCCATTGTGGATATTGCATTCTGTGAATGAAGACCTTTTTAACAATTGTGTGTAATTACTACATATACTGTGCGTGCACAGTTAATCCATATACAATGAAAACGTTATTAGAGGTAAAAATTACTTTTCTTAGTTGTTCACAAGTCTTCACTGAATTATTGTTAGATATGATTCATTAATACAGATTTGATGCTGCCGGGTTTTGACTGAGAAGCAAATCAGTAACTGTTAATTAAATGTATGTGCGTTATGATTTATATGCTGATAAATTGATAGAAACAATATAATTGCTTATTTTTGCTTATTTTGGTGAGGCAAGCAGCTTATTTTATGCCTTTTTTGTCCAGACCAAGTTGAATGTTTCTCTTGCGAGATCTGGCAACACTGCAATTTTTATTTCACCCACCCCTTAGCGCAGAGTACTGTCACTTTAAAAAAATTATATTAAACGCTCTTTAATTTTGATCTAACCGGTTACCAACCAGAACTTAAGAACCAGAATGAAAAAATAAGTTTTTGCTCAGAACAATCCGACATAAAAAACATATCATTTTTAGTCCCTGGTTTTTTTATATCACAATTTTTAAATGATTAATTTCTGCTAACGCTTATAACACTGTTGACTATTTTCTCAATTTTATTACAAGCTCTTGAATAATTAGTTTAAAAACTTGAAGCACTGTTTACGAGAAACACATGGTGGCTACATTATTTTAATTGAATTTGTTAATATTTATATAAATATTAAACTTTTAAATAGTGTTTTTATGCGCTTATTGTGTTTTTATTGAATTTCAGTGAGTGGGGTGCCATGGGGGGAAAACACTATATAGGAGTGCCACAGTTTAAAAAAGTTTGGGAACCACTTGTTACGAGTCGTTGCTGAGATGAGACGAGAGCCATAGGATCTATGATTTGGAGGTTTTAATATAAATTATGCAAGTGAAACAAACAAACAGAAACTCAAATAACAACAAAGAAGAACTGACAAAGAAGGAACTAAATTAGAGGGCATTTATACATACAAGGCCTAATGAGTGAATGAAAAATCTACTTCAAATTAAGAGTCCTAGGAAACACGACGGAGACTGTGACATAACCCCCTCCTGGTGCCCCAAAGATGGCTGAGGAGGGCAGGAAGATACAGGTGAGGAATGGGACCCAGAATATAACCAGGTGGCCAGGGAGGAGACCCCAGGGTAAGGATTGGGTCTGGGGGGGGGTGACCTCAGGGCAGGGACTGGGTCAGGAGGTCTGGGAGGCGGTCTAGAGGTCTGGGAGGTGACCTCAGGGCAGGGACTGGGTCAGGAGGTTTGGGAGGCGGCCTTAGGGCTGGTATAGAGTCGGGAGGCCTGGGAGGTAACCACAAGGCTGGAACTTGCTCAGGAGGCCTAGTAGGTAGCCACAGGGCCGTGACTGAGTCAGGAGGCTTGGGAGGCAACCACAGGGCCAGGACTGGGTCAGGAGGCCTGGAAGGCAGCCTCAGGACAGGGACAGGATCAGGATGCCTAGAGGGCAGCCACAGAGCGGGGACAGGGTCAGGAGGCCTGGGAGGTTTCCATAGAGTGGAGACAAGGACAGGAGTCCTAGGAGGTGGCCACAAAGTAGGGACAGGGTCAGGAGGCCTGGGTGGTGGCCACAGAGCTGGGACTGGGTCAGAAGGCCTGGGAGGTGGCCGCTGTTTTTTTTTGCATCGCTTATATATCTGTTTTCAGCCTTTAATCATTAACATCTGCCATTTTTTCCCGCATTATTCTCTTATCGTGATTCGACTGTGTGCATTTTATCAAACCCTCACCGCTCAGGAACAACCAACAACAACAAACAATTGTGGTAAGTCATGGCATCTGCTCATGTTATTTCTTCCTGCACTGCATATCACATGTTTACAATAACCTCCTCTGTCAGCAGTGAGGGATTCACATGTGATAAATGGAAGGAGTCAGGCTGACGGAGAAGGTTAATAAGTTAAAGACTCGCATCTGAATGCTAGTGGAGGTCAGTGAGAAAGAGAAGCTGGTAGATACTGTTTTGGATGTGAGTAGTACAGAGAGCAACACACACACTTTTGTTCCGGCTGTAGAGCCCCTGCAGCAGGGTGTTTGGGTGATGTCTCGGCAGCATACTCGCTCAGCAAAGAGACACCACTCTCCCGTTCCTGTTAGGGTGGAGCCAGGAGAGGCTCGATGAAGGCAAGCGGAGCTAGGAGAGGCTCGATGAAGGCAGGCAGAGCCGTGGGAGGCTCGAGGTGCGAAGTCATGGAACATGGAGCTTCGGGAGGGGAGAGGGGAGAGGCCATGGAAGGTGGAGCCGTGGGAGGCTCCGTGGCAAAGCCATGGAAGACAGAGCCATGGGAGGCTCGACGAGAGCTGGCAGTGACTGGGAACAGACCTCCGTTATATGGAGCACTAGCAGCAACTAGGGAACAACCTTCATGGTTGTGAGCACTAGCAGCAACTGGGGAACGATCTCTGTGGTCGTGAGCACTGGAAGCGACTGGGAAACGACCTCCGTGGTCGTGAACACTGGAAGCGACTGGGTAACGACCTCCGTGGTTGTTAGCACTGGCAGTGACTGGGGAGCGACCTCCATGGTCGTTAGCACTGGCAGCGACTGGGGAACAACCTCTGTAGTCGTGAGCACTGGCAGAGACAGGGGAGCCGTCGAAGGCTAGGACCAAGGAGCCGAAGATGCAGGTTTTGGCCCAGGGTTCCTGCCATAATCCACTGTGTTATGGGAACCGCAATGTTCCAGAGCCTTTTCCACATATTCACTGAGGGTCTTTGAAGAGAGTTGTGGGCCTCTTATAGTCTCCATTCCTGGGCTGAGCCAATCATGGGTGATGATGAACAGGTGGGGCTCATTATCCTGCTTAAATGGAGAGCGAAAAGGGACAAGGAAACACACAGGGAGACACAACGCACAATAAACCACCTTAAACATATCACTATCACAATTATATAATATACGTCCTTCAGGATGTAACAGTTTGGGAACCACTGTTCTAAAATATCTTTAAATGATCTAACTAATGTTTTGTCTTTTTTGGAAAAAGACTCCAACTGGTCCAGAACGCAGCTGCCCGACTCATCACCCGCTCCAAATCCTGGCACCACATCACTCCAGTCCTAAAACAATTACACTGGCTTCCCATTTCCCACCGGATCATACAAAATCCTGGTACTTACCTACAAAGCCATCCATCACCTGGCCCCCTCATACCTCACTGACCTCCTCTCCCCCTATCAACCCTCACGGTCCCTCAGGTCCACCTCAGCCGGTCTCCTCTGCATTCACAAGTCCAAGCTCCGCAGTTTTGGGGACAGAGCCTTTTCCAGGGCAGCTCCCAGGCTATGGAACTCTCTTCCCCATGAGATCCGCACCTCTGAGTCTCTAACCATCTTCCAGTCCCGCCTCAAGACCCATCTATTCACCTCTGCCTATCCATAGCCCCCCGCCCCTCCCAACTCTATATGTTCCTGAATAATATCTTTTTTTTTTCACTTGCTCTGTAAAGTGACTTTGAGTTCGAGAAAAGCGCTATACAAATTCAATTTATTATTATTATTATTATTATTATTATTATTATTATAATGTTTTGTCTTTTCTTATATTGTGTATACTGTGTTGCACCATTTTATTTGTATGCAGTTCAGCAGTAAAAGATTTGGCAATACGAATGTACATTTATTTGTCATGCTAATAAATCACCTCACAACTGAAAGAGAGAGAGAGATACAGTAGGCAGTGATACTATAAATGAACGGCACTTAATTGATATACAGATAGTTGTTTATTAGCAAATGTTTATTCAAAAGTGTTTGCATGTGTTTGTTTGTATGTGTGTGGGTGGGTTTTGGTGATTTACAAGGAAATGTTTGTTTTATGTTACAAACTGGTAATTACAAATGTATTATGATATAAATGTGGTTTATGAGAACATATCTAGTGACCCCATAATTTAAATAATTTAAAAACATACTAAATAATTATATTACAATGTATTTTATTTGAAAATTTACAGAATTTTTTTTTGTGAGAGTTAGGTTTAGGGGTTGTGTTAGATTTAGAGGATAGAATCTATAGTTTGTGCAGTATAAAATGTATTATGTCTATGGAGAGTCCTCATAAGGATAGCCGCAATAACATGTGTGTGTGTGTACCTCTGTGTGTGTGTGTGTGTGTGTGTGTGTGTGGGTTTGAATGGCAGGGCAGCAGATTGCATCTCCTATGCAGGAGATCTATGTGAAAGCACAACTTTGTGTTATCTATTCACAGCCCTAAGACAGATAGAGTACATCTCTCTCTCTCTCTCCCCCTCCTCTCTCTCTCTCTCTCTCTTCCCCTCTCTCTCTCTCTCTCTCGCTCTTTCTCTCTCACACACACACACAAACAGACACACACACGTTCATAATGATTTCATAACATTCATTGTTTTATTTTATTGCATTTGTAAGTAATTAAATTAAATATGTTTAATGCCTTCACATTTCAATATGTATCACATTTCCATAATTCACCTTTACTTGATTATCTAAAGTAACTCAAAATGAAAGTGTGATCATTTTTTAATGTGTAATAATATCAGATGTAATTTGACTCCATTTCAAATTCATTCAGCAGTGGATTTGAGACTGAACAAGATTTTAGGAGTTGTTTCTCTGAGCTAAACTGAGCTTATAGAGTCATATTTCTGCCAAAAGTAAACAAACAAATAGAACGTTATACCAAAAAACTAAATTTGCTTCGCAAAAGGAAAACTCGACTCTCAAACAAGCAGAAATTGATTTGCAAATACAAAGGGCCATTTGAGAGAAAATGTTGTCCTCTAACACTGGCTAACAAACAAATGTGCTGTGTTTTACATATATAAAATAAATGTGTTTCATATGAGTCTACATCATATTTCACAAAAAATATAATCTATTCTACAAATTCTACAGTATTGTCGAACAAATACAAAATCTGATGTGAACAAATACAGACCACTTTTGAGTCATGTGACTTTTGGCAGAGTTTTCTCAACCACAGTCCTGATTTTCTCACAAATGCATCAATGATTTTCTCACAAATGAGCTGAGCCATGTCCTCTTTTAAAACAGTAGATACCAGGGTCACATGCTATGCGAGGGTCGGATATGTGAATGGCGAGCTCTGCACACTTTGCTAGTTTTTTATTTATTTGTGTCATAAACCGGTGAGATTACATACACCCTGTATCTTAACTGTTCTATGAAGACAATATGTCAAAGAACTCAAAATCCTTGGGCTCTGGAGACATTAAAAGACACTTATGTGCTCAAGCTGATACCCCCGACAAGGCTGCAGACAAGGGACTTGATTTGGGTGGTGCAGCGGGAAAAATCCAGCGGCAACTGTCCAGCATGACTGTAATGCTAATGAGGGTCCTGGTGGACTTGGAGGATCTTGCTGTAATATGTCAATCGATTATGGCCATGGAGTCAAAATTCTCTGAGTTAGTTACAAGACTGTCAGACGTCAAGAAACAGATAGATTATTTGTAGTCTTCGGAGAGGGAATTGGCTGCTAACCTGCTAGCGACCAAGGCAAACTTAGAACGCGTTTTAGAAAAAGTTGGAAGACCCTGAGAATCATAACTGGCGAAACAACGTCCGAATTGTTGGAATTCCTGAGCATGAGGAAGGCAGAGATATGATGAAATTCCATAGAGATTCCAAGAACTCGTTTTATGCGAGGCGAGGAGTAAAGCCTTTCTTGGAAAAACCAAAGCATTTTCTTGTTCCCAGACTTTGCGAATTCGACAAGACAGAAAAATGATCGATTCAAGGAATGCAAGAAACTCTTACATCAATGGAAGGTCGCTTTTGAGCTGATGTTTCAAACTGAGAATAGATACTAAGGATGGCTGCAAAGTTTTTACATGCCCACAACAAGCATTGTCATATACTGTATAAAGTCATTGGAATGAGTATGTTATTTTGGTGATTTTCACGTTGCCTCTAAGTGAACTTGACTCGCTGAACATTCACTTGATTGTCTGAAGAAGCCAGGCATCTTTTTTGTTTATTTTTGTGAATGTTCTAGCTAGCAGCCGGAGTTAGTTTTGTGGAAGTCATCTGCTGCACTTATGAAACAGCCAGCTCACTGAACATTTGTTTGACTCCCCAAGGAGGATGAAAGTTTTTTTATATATATTTTTTTCATACATTTTTGTCTATATTTATTGTTATTATTATTTATTCATTTTGTGTGTGTGTTGGTTCCGCTAGAGTCTGGAGCTTGTTTTGGGGAGGAACACACCTTCGGGACTGTATGTGGATGAATCTACATGTTCTTTGTGTTTATTCTGCCTATTAGCTGGAGTTTGTTTTATAGATTTTCTTCTGTTATGTAATCCTGTCTCTCAAAATTTGTATAGAACCAGAAGCACCAGACTTGAGCAATCCAATGGCAAATTTGTCACAGGGACTGTTTGAGTTTAGATGGATGGACAGCCAGTTGGCACTGTCGTGCATGGGGGTAATGTGCATGTTTTTCTTTTTCTGTTTGATAGGTTCTGGGGTAAGCTCTGGGTTTGATTGTTGTCTTTATAATTTTGTTTTTGACAAACAATCTATTTTTCTAATATGTCAAAATGTCAAATGTTAATATGAGGGGATGGTCTCTCTCCACATGGAATTTGAATGGGTTTGGGCACCCCATAAAAAGATGGAAGATTATTACCTTTCTTAAACAAAAGAAAAATGATATTGTGTTTCTTCAAGGAACACATATTTCACCGCAGGAAGCCGAAAAATTTGGGTAGATTTTGGATGGACACTTTTTCTTTAGTGCTGGCTCAAGTAAGAGCAGGGGAGTCATTACATTGATAATCATCTACAATTCAAATATCTTAAACAGATTAAAGATATATTAGGAAGAGTTATTATAGTTTTAACTGAAATTCAGGGGCAAAGTTTGATTTTGGCTAATATTTACACACCTAAGGCTGATGATCTTTTTTTATAGATCTTGAAGGGATGTTCAAGCCGCTGGCACCCCTTATGATATAATATTGGGTGGAGACTTTAATCTGTTGATGGATTAAATCCTTGATCATAGTGAAACAAAAGTGTGTAAGCCCTCTAGAGCAACATTGATACTTCACAGGATGTGTAAAAATCTTGGTCTTACAGATATTTGGAGACTTTTGAACCCATCTGGTAGGGACTATAATGTTTTTCTTCAGTCTATAAGATTTATTCTTAAATATATTTTTTTTATAGCTAAGTCCCTCATTTCATCAGTTGAAAATTGTTCAATTAGAAACATATTAGTCTCAGATCACGCCCTGGTGAGTTTAGAGGTGCTGCCACATACAGAGAAAAAGAAATCATATAGTTGGCGCTTTAATGTATTCCTTTTGATTTCCAACAAATGTTAAAGGCTAAAATCAATGTGTATATGGAGACCAACTGGTCCTCAGTATCCTCTGTGGGCGTGGCTTGGGAGGCAATTAAGGCGGTTCTTAGGGGTCAGATCATACAGTATGCCTCATTCATCAAAAATTCCAAAGTACGAGAACTCATGGAGTTGGAAGGGAATATTAAAAGTGCTGAGGCACTGAATGTTTACCTCAGCCATTGATATTAATAATGATCTTATGCTACAGAACTGTCTCCACTTTTGTTAGAAGTTTAAACGGAATCATTAAAGAATGGAAAGCTTTCGCCAACCAAGAATCAAGAATGAGCATAAAGTGTAAAATAACTAAGTCAAGTTGGGAAGAGCTGTTGATCCATGGTGAATGTGAGAGTGACTACAGCCGAGGAGGGTGTCTGTGTCCACATTGACAACTTGCCCTGAGCCCCTGAAGATGCTGAAAAAACAGGGAGTATGATGAAGGTGTGTGACACCTCTGGGCATGAACTATAGCATAAAGCGCCTGGAAGGATGATCAGAAAGTGTAAAAAAATTACTACATTTTTACAGGAGAGGGTGTAAAAACCAGACCCTCTGCCCTACCGGCTTAGGCCTATAATGGTGGCACACCTTGGCTAAAAAGCACGTGTGAGCCCTCCTGGATGTCCCAAAAAGTGATATATTGCATTCGGGAGAGGGTGTGCTCCAGGGTACCTCTGACAGTAAGCCAAAGCCGGGTAGAGTGAGGTTCCCTGGTTTGAAAACGTGCCGGAGCCCCATGGATGTTCCAAAAAGTGATATTGGAGTCAGGAGAGGGTGTAAGAACCAGGCCTTCACTTGCACCGAGCTATGCTGAGTAGAGAGGGCCCTCCCAGCTTGAAGCAATTTCGTGTTATCTGGATGAATTTGAGGTGTCAAAGAAATTACTGTTTTCACAGGAGAGGATGTAAGAACAAGACCCTCCACCCTACTGGCCGAGGCCGAGAGGGTGCACCTTGGTTGGCATGCCGCTGCTTGATGTATCGCTCGGAGGGTTCAAATTTTCTGGAGTTTGCCTGAACTTGGACTGGAGGTCCAAAAGCCGAGGGGTTGAGCAGAGGTGTGCTGTCGGAGATTTGTCTGACATGCTTTTTTGTGGACTTAATTAATGTGGATAAATAATTAAAAAAGAAACTCAACCAATTTAGATGAACTTTTTTCAGTAGCACCATGTTTTTATCCTACAACTGCACTATTTAATATTTGTTGAAATTTAAAATTATTTAATAAATTAAGGCATTCTTTGGGGCAGAAATCACGTGGCCAAAACCACTAATGGAAGATGAACCACAGCCACTGAGAGTGAGCCTTTCACTTCTTACTAGTTATCAAGGTTTACATTTGAAGATGGGTAGTTGATACAAGACACAAGCAGTTACAAGCCAGCATTTTCCCGGAGAGACAATCAAAATTCTGAAAAGTCTCAATTCACACATCATGCCCATCACCTTTGACCAGCCACATGCTCTGCCTATTTATGAGCCATAAAACAAATCAACAAGGTTTGAAATGAATCACTTTAAAATATTTCATTCCAAGCAAAAATATTTTTAAATCGTAATCTTTCAAAACTGTGTGCATGAGGGAATTAACTATATGCTACTCCCATAAAGATTTGTAAATTATTTAGGCAAGTCAAAATCCAAAGGCTGTAAAATTTAATAGGCAAGGCAAAGCAAGTTTATTTATATAGCACATTTCATACACAATGGTAATTCAAAGTGCTTTACAAAAAAAAAAAAAAAGAATAATTGAAACAGTTTAGAATATAAAATAAAATAAAATACAGTACAAACAGTCGGACACACAGTGGCACAGTGCTCATTCAGTAAACGCACAGCTAAACAGATGTGTTTTGAGTCTGGATTTGAATGTGACTACTGTAGGAGCACATCTGATCTCTCCTTGCTTAGAGTGAACCCTTGGTATTTCTAGCTGATGTGATCCTAATGATCTGAGTGATCTGTTGGGTTTATATTCAGTGAGCATATCTGCAATATATTGAGGTCCTAGCCCATTGAGTGATTTATATACCAGTAATAATACTTTAAAATCAATCCTAAATGTAACTGGGAGCCAGTGTAAAGACCTGAGGACTAGTGTGATATGTTCATATTTTCTGGTTCTGCTCAGAATCCTGGCAGCAGCGTTCTGTATGAGCTGCAACTGTCTTATGGTCTTTTTGGGAAGGCCAGTGAGGAGTCCATTACAATAATCCACCCTGCTGGTGATGAAAGCATGCACAAGTTTCTCCAGGTCTTGCCTGGAAACAAAGCATCTAAGTCTTGCAATATTTTTCAGATGATAGTATGCTGATTTAGTTATTGCTTTGACATGGGTTAGGGTTAGGGTTAGGGTTAGACTACTGAAACTAAGGTCTGACTCTAGAGACGCACCAAGATTCCTAACTTGATTTTTAGTTGTTTGACCCCTAGCGTCAAGGTATGCATTCACCTTGAGAACTTCATCTTTGTTTCCAAACGCAATGACTTCAGTTTTGTCTAACTGAAGAAAGTTTTGGCACATCCAACTGTTTACTTCATCAATGCATTGGCACAGGGAGTCAATGGGGCTGTAATCGTTAGGTGATAGGGCTAAGTAGATCTGTGTGTCGTCTGCATAGCTGTGGTAAGCAATTTGGTTCTTTCTCATTATTTGGCTCATTGGGAGCATATACAGGTTGAACAGGAGTGGCACAAGAATTGAGCCTTGAGGGACTCTGCATGTCATGGATGTCCACTCAGACTTATGATCTCCTATACTCACATAATAACCTCTCCCTTCTAAGTATGACCTGAACTATTTTAGGATCATCCCAGAAAGCCCCACCCAGTTTTCCAGCCTGTCAAGAAGTATGTTGTGATCAACAGTGTCAAATGCAGCACTGAGGTCGAGTAGTACCAGTACTGATAATTTGCCTGTATCAGTATTTAAGCGAATATCATTTATTATCTAATAATCCAATGACCCTCTTAGAAATCAGGGAAGAGTCTGTATTGTATAATCAACTATCCATAATATGTTTTTTACATTACACCAAACATTTTTAACAAACATTCACAAATGCTCTTTGCAGTGAAATTAACAATGCATATCCACATAAAACATGATTTAAAAACAACAATGCTCTACAATTGAGCTACACATTGAAATTTCATAAACTTTTAAAATAACCTAATACAATTTATCAAGGAACTCATGACCTCCCCACAATAAACACGTATAGTAGCCAACACGCTGGAAAAACACATATTAGAATCAGTCTCAGAGCTAATTGAAGCCTTTATATTTAATATTTTCTAATATCTTTCTAACAAGATAATAAATTACACAAGAGATACTGTATGATGCACCCACAAAAGACACTGCAGGCGACCTGCCACTATCTAGATAGAGGGGCGTGAGCTCCTCCTCAACTCTTTCATGTGCCACCTGGTGGATATTGAGAGAAGTACAACACATATAGTTTAATTCTAAGAAGCCCGTCTGCGGTATGTCAAGTGATTTCACATGATAGATTGCCTGATGGCGCATTAAAAATGCCTTATCTGTATAATAGTT
Organism: Xyrauchen texanus; assembly: GCF_025860055.1. Classification (NCBI taxonomy): domain Eukaryota; kingdom Metazoa; phylum Chordata; class Actinopteri; order Cypriniformes; family Catostomidae; genus Xyrauchen; species Xyrauchen texanus. The sequence continues at coordinate 61,838,840 of NC_068276.1, forward strand.
TTTTCCTTGTTTACAACAGCAGAAAAATACATTTTATGTTTACATTTGCTGCTGTGCCTCTCCTGTGTTCTGATTGTCTGCATTTGCTTTTTCTGCAGAAATTGGACAATGAGATCATTTGAACTTTGCCTGCGGAAAATCATTGTTCTTGAACAAGACACTTTAAAAACATCAATAAATGACAGATTTAACAAACAGATATTCTGTCTATTCTTTCAATCATGGCCATAACAGGGATTGTTGAGTCTTATGATGGTTGAGTATCGCTGAGCTTTAGGATCTAGGGAAAAATCCACATAACTCATGGGTGCGAGAGTCATGACAGTTCTTAAAGCAGCAGGGTGTGTGTGTGTGTGTGCATGTGTGAATGTGCATGTGTGTGTGTGTGTGTGTGTGTGTGTGTGCATGTGTGAATGGTGTGTGCGTGCGTGTGTGCGCGTGAGTGTGCATGTGTGTGTGCGACTTTGGCAAAGAACACACAACACCATAAGATATTCGTTTATGGAGAAAAAATTATGAATATAATGACAATATTTGTATCTATTGTATGTGTAATACAAGTAATGGTTTAAATTAGTAAACTAAGTAGATGTTGGTGGCCAATGTTTATACCAAAGGATTTTGTATGAACTGTACGATTAATTATTACAGTAAATTTCTTACGGTCCATCCTGAATTAACTGTGAAGTTCACATGTATATCCAATGTCCTTTGTTATTTTGCTGATGAAGGCGTTGCATTAATTTTATTGTGTAATTATTCCATTAAAAAGTGTTTGTAGTCCATCCTAGAACACTATCACTTAGCAACATGTAGCGGCAGGAGTGGGACATCAGCCAGGACCGGTGATGGATGTGGCAGGCTCTGGTAGCAGAATATTAGTGTAGATGCCATTCATTTTAAAGCAGAGTTATATGTGAGAATGTTGGTTGGGGTGTGTGCATTACCACAATGAAGAAGAAATGGTGGAAATTGGTATTGTGGTGCAGAGAATTAATCAATCCCACAATCTCGTTAACTCTGCTGTTTTAAATAAAGTCAATCTTTTCATTAAATATTTTAACTTTGGCCATTTGACCATATAGGCCCATTTTTGAATAAAAGGTTTTACAGGAAAAAGTTTCTTACATATGTGTTGCTCAATAACAGCTACAATTGGACATCAATTAATTATCTAAAATAAAATAAAAACAAAAGCAGAGTTTATAATAAACATGGAATATTGTTGTTCTTTTTGGAGCAGTTTAAATAACCATAAGGCAATTGTAGTTGACATATCCCCATCTAGTGGTAAAGTCTGAATTAGCATCAATTACACATACATGGCAATTCAGTACTTAAACATTTAAAACACTATTACATTACCTGCACAATGAAGAATAAATAGTGAAAATGGGAGGAGAGGGTGTATGGTGCAGAGAATTAATCAGTCCTACACAAAACACTGATAACACACACATATATCACAATAAAGCCTTGTAAGAGCAGAGCTAAATTAATCTGATATTAAACCATGCATTCAACGCCAAACTCATGTCGACAGTTTCTCAACATGTTCATTACAAAAAAACTTGATTGTGTGTTTACTTATGTGTTTTAAACCATTTATACCAATAAATCTCTAACCACTCAATGCATGTAACTTACCCACAGCATGTCTCATTAACTCTGCTGTGAGAAACATACAATATATACAATATAAAGTGACATTTATAAATCTAAACATGTGTCATTTTTGACATTGCATAATTTTTCAATATTATGCACTATAGTAACATTGCACCCAGAGAAAAAGAAAATCCACCACAATTTACAATGAACGTCTTCAGAACAATTCATAAAGAACAGCTTTTGCAAATAATATCTCAGTTAAATTGTTCTATATGCTATACTTGACCCTACTCCCACAACAGTTTTTTAAAAAGTCACAGATTGCTTGATTGATCATATTTTTTATATTGTAAATTGCTCCTTAGAAACTGGTAATTTCCCAAATGCCCTTAAATGTGCTTTTGTTCAACCACTACTTAAGAAAAGAAACCTAGATCCTACTGTTTTCAATAATTTTAGAACAATTTAAAATTTAAAATTTTTAAGTAAGATTTTAGAAGAATGTTTTTATAAAAAGCTCTATCAATTTTTTGATGAAATGGTCTCAGGTTACTTGACTGTAATCCTTGTTCCCTGATAAAAGCGTAACGAGATGCTGCGCTGAATTAGCGCTTTGGGAACAACTTTAGGTGTGACCAGCTGTGAATATGTGTGTAAAACGTCAATGAAAATTTACCGGAATTTATAGCATCTGCCGGTGACATCATTGGATGCACCTGTAGCAGGACTATAAATAGATGGGTCACAGGTGCATCGTCAGGTATTTTGTCTGAAGAGCAGTCCTGGGGCATTCTGGTGCGTCAATGAAGGGCCGCATCTTGTTATGCTTTTATCAGGGAACAAGGGTTACAGTCAAGTAACCCGAGACGTTCCCTTTCAAAAAGCTACACTTATGATGCTGCGCTGAATTAGCGCTTTGGGAACGAGAATACCCACGCCGCAGCACTGTGGATGTCCGGACCCCTTACGGTTGTGTAGTGTGCTCACAAGAGCGCGAGAGGTCTCAGACATGAGCTTGTGATGTCGACTCAAGGACATAAGGGCCCGGAGTGGCATGAACATCCTATAAAACAACTATAAAATCGAATGAATGTGTGCGGAGAGGACCAGCCTGCCACATCACAAACATGCTGCAGAGGGACATCCGTAGGCCAGGGCAATTATGTCCCTCACCCTATGCGACAGTCTGCTTGGTGGCGGCCGCCCCCCTGTTGCGGCCCCCATGGCAAACTAATAGTTGCCCTGACTTAAGTCACTGGCTAGTGTGGTGGACATATGTCTGAAGGGCACGGACTGGACAAAGTCTGTGAAGTCTTTCCTGCTCCGGCGTTGTAAACGGCGGGGAACAGAAGGCTATGAGAGTGACCGGATGTAAGGTCGAGAAAGGCACCTTAGGCAGGTAGTCAGGATGAGGTTGCAAAATCACTTTAGCCATTCCTGGGGCAAAATCTAAACAGGCTGGCAAGACAGACAGAGCCTGTAGATCCCCAATTCTCTTTAGAGAGGTAATTGCCATAAGAAAAACCATCTTGAGAGTCAGAAGTTTATCAGATGCTGACTCTAGAGGTTCGAAGGGGGTCTCAACCAGACCCTCAAGGACTATTGCTAAGTCCCATGAAGGGGTCCTGGTCCTAACAGGAGGCCTCAGTTGCCTGGCTCCACGAATGAAGCGAGCGAGTAGAGGATGCCTCCCCAAAGGCACCCCGTCCATAAAGGTGTGGCAAGCCGAAATGGCGGCCACATAAACCCTGAGAGTAGTGGGGCATGTGCCTGCTGCCATTTTTCCTGCAGAAAGTCCAGAACTGAAACAATTTGGCAGTTAACTTGATCTGTACCATGTAAACATTTACATTTATGCATTTGGCAGACGCTTTTATCCAAAGCGACTTACAGAGCCCTTCTTATTACAGGGACAATGCCCCTGGAACAACCTGGAGTTAAGTGCCTTGCTCAAGGACACAATGGTGGTGGCTGTGGGGATTGAACCAGTGTCCTTCTGATTACCAGATTACCAGTTATGTGCTTAGACCACTACACCACCACCACTCACAAACTGCACCACTTTTCGAAGACAACCCATTTATTTGTGTAGATTCTTCTGGTAGAGGGAGCCCTAGCACTAAGAATGGTCTCGATAACCTCAGGCGACAGCCCTGTGTCCCTCAGTTGGTACCCTTCAGGGGCCAAACATGAAGTTTCCACAATTCGGACCGGGGATGAAATATCTTCCCCTCTGCCTGAGACAGAAGGTCCCTCCTGTCCGGAATCACCCAAGGTGAGCCGTCGAGGAGAGATATCATCTCTGAGAACCAAATCCTGTTCGGCCAGCGAGGCGCTATCAGTAAGAGGCAAGACCCTTGCTGGCGAACTCTGGCCAAGGCTCCCGGGAGCAGAGAAACCGGGGGAAACGCATACAGACACATTCTGGGCCATGTATGCGCCATCGCGTCCAGACCCAGGGGGACTGGGTGACTCAGAGAGAAGTAGAAGGGACATTGGCAGTCTCTTGAGAGGCGAAGAGGATTTGGTATTGTCTCTGGGTGTCCCTGTTTCTAACGTGGACACAGATTATATTTATCTTTCTGATCATAAGCCAGTTGTCTTTTCCTTTTCATTTATTTAAACTTACAGTTTTTAGGGTATTTGCAAATGAACTACACAACATCACTGTTAAGGATTTCTTCCTCGAAATCAGCATTTAATGTCGGTGTTCAAAATAGCTTTCTGTGCTTTAGCGCCACATGCCGCACTGGTTTTGGAAACTGCAGCGGCTCCTGATACGTGATCCAATGCTCAAATTTGATTATCCAGGACATTTCATCGCCGTGAAAAAAGGTTTGCTTTGTCAGCACGTGATTCGGCATGAATGCTCACTCCTGGCCTGGATGGCTTGATAGGAATCCATGGTTTAGATTCAAAATGTTTATTGTGACAAGAATTTGCAGTTGAAAATTCAAGTTTGTGTGCAAAGGCCTTTACACTGACAAAAACAAAACAAACTGCTAATTAAAACATACAAGTTCACACTGCTGATGTATGTCAGTGCAAGCAGTAAGTAGCATGTAGCAGGGACATATTCCAATTTTTGTCATACAGGAGTGCAGTGCATCAGCGCACTACTAAGAAGTGATGTGATAGAGTGAGAGAGCTATACGTGACCTTTCCACTGTGATGCTGCTCATTTTGAAAGTTGTTTTTTTTCCCCTCTTGTCCACTGAATCACTCATTCTCTCTTTTCCGTTTGTTCTTTTCTCCTCTGTTATCAGTTACTCCCCCCTCTCTCTCTCTCGATCTCTCTCTCTCTCTCTCTCTCTCTCACACACACACGCACACCAAACACACACAGTATGTTTTCAGCCCTAGTAAATGGATGAGCTGTTTGTCCCCAAATTCTGCACCATTAAAGCTTATAGCGTTTGATTCAACTCTGTTAAGCTCCATATTGCGATTTGCTGACCAATCTCACTCACGCCATTCCCTGCACTTTAGTGAACAATCTCTGCAGCTGAATTAACTGACCTTTCAGTTTATTGACCATTAAGATGATGGACCAAAACATTTCATTGTCAGATTCTTCTTGCCCCTGTAGATAAAGTGCCATCAGAGAGAGAGAGAAAGAGACTTTGACTTTTTATATATTTACACACACAATAGTAAATAAAAAATAATAAAAATAAATACAAAATAAATAAAAACATTGATGTTACAATTCAAATTTTTCTTTTTGAAATATTCCAAAATTTTCAAGTAACTCACAAATAACATTATTTGAAGACCTTGCCCTTCAGCAGGCCGACACAGTACACCTTCGGTTCCCCATATTAAAAAGTATAACAATTTTTTTTTAAAACAATGGTTCTTCCAATGTCCAAACATTAACCCTTTCCACAGAAAAACATTTCTACACTTGTAAAGCTGAAGAATAAAAATGTGTAAGTACATTAAGGTCTATATTCTTCAAGTTCAGTAAAAATAGATGTCTGTCAAGACCCATGTGACCAACTCTCCTCAAGAGGGCACAAGCCACTTCCATCCAGTTCTGATCCTGATGATAAAGTAATTTCTGGACAGTTTGTAGACGAAAACCAGCAACTCTAGACTTGATGTCTATCAGTCCTTGACCTCCTTCGTGAACCGGTAAAAACAAACCAGTGTAATCCAGACCAGAAAAAAATTACAAGAACTCTCTGGATGCTTACAGAAAAATTAATTGGTGGGTCCAAAACATTCAGCCTGTGCCACAGGGTGGAAGCGACCAAATTGTTAATCACAGCACTCTTCCCCTATAAGATAGCTGAGGCAGCAACCATTTCCATTTAGACAACTTAGCACAAACTTTATCCTTTACATAATCACAATTTATTTGTTGAAACTCTTCACCTCCTAAATAAATCCCTAGAAATGTTAAACCTACCTTTCCCCATTGGACATTTTCAGGGATAACAGGTAAAACCTCTGTTGATTATTCATTACACTATAAGGCCTCCGTTTTACTCCAATTTATCTTTGCCGATGATGCTTTTTCATTCGTCCAAAGGCAATTCTTAATTATGTTTAAATCATTTTGATTTTTAACAAAAATAGTGATGTCATCAGCATATGCAGTCAACTTAATTGCATTATGAAAGCGGTCACCTACACATATACCAGACAAAGTTTTCCTTAATAAACACAACAAAGGTTCTACATCTAGTGCATACAACTGACCGGACAGAGGACACCCCTGTCTGATACCTCTTTGCATTTGTATTGGTTGACTTAAACCTCCACCAATTTTTATTAAACAAAAAGCATTTGTATACAATATCTTAATCCAAGAAAGAAGAACCTCTCCGGGAACCAGCACCTTATCGTGGTGGAGAGGTTTGTGTGCCCTTATGATCCTGAGGGTTGTGTTGTCTGGAGCCATGTGCTCCTGGTAGGGTCTCCCAAGGCAAAGTGGTCTCAGGTGAGGGGCCAGACTAAGAATGGTTCAAAATGACTCATGGATAAAACGGCAAGAGGAGGAGTTACCCTGCCCGGAGGAAGCCCGGGGCCCCTGTCTGGAGCCAGGCCCAGATGGAGGGCTCGTCGGTGAGCGCCTGGTGGCCGGGCTTGTCACGGAGCCCGGCCGGGCACAGCCCGAAGAAGCAACGTGGAACCCCCCTCTACATCCCTTGGGCCCACCACCCATTGGAGGAACCGCAGGAGTCGGGTGCGCTGCCATATGGGCGGCAGTGAAGGCCGTGGGCCTCGACGGACCAGACCCGGGCAGCAAAGGCTTGCTCTGGGGACGTGGAATGTCACCTCACTGGGGGGGAAGGAGCCGGAACTAGTGAGGGAGGTGGAGCGTTACCAGTTGGATCTGGTGGGACTTACATCGACGCACAGTTTTGGCTCTGGATCCGTACTCCTGGATAGGGATGGACTCTATTCTTCTCTGGAGTTTCCCAGGGTATGAGGCGACGGGCGGGTGTGGGGATACTCACGAGTCCCCGGCTGAGCGCCACTACGTTGGAGTTTACCCCGTGGACCGAGAGGGTCGCCTCCCTACGCCTACGGGTTGTGGGGAAAACTCTGACTGTTGTCTGTGCATATGCACCGAACAGCAGTTCAGAGTATTCGGCCTTCTTGGAGACCCTGAATGGAGTCCTGAATAGGGCCCCAGTAGGGGACTCCATAGTGATGCTGGGTGACTTCAACGCACACGTGGGAAATGACAGGGACACCTGGAAAGGCGTGATTGGGAGGAACGGCCTCCCTGATCTGAACTCAAGTGGATGTTTGTTATTGGATTTCTGTGCTGGTCATGGATTATCTATAACAAACACCATGTTCGAACATAAGGATGCTCATAAGTGTACGTGGTACCAGAGCACCCTAGGCCGAAGGTCGATGATCGATTTTGTAATCGTGGTCGTCGGATCTGAGGCCATATGTTTTGGACACTCGGGTAAAGAGAGGGGCAGAGCTGTCAACCGATCACCATCTGGTGGTGAGTTGGGTCAGGGGTGGGGAAAGACTCTGGACAGACCTGGGAAGCCCAAGCGAGTAGTGCGGGTGAACTGGGAACGTTTGGAGGAGGTCCCTGTCCGCGAGATCTTCAACTCACACCTCCGGCGGAGCTTTTCAGGCATCCCTGCGGAGGTTGGGGACATTGAACCGGAGTGGGAAATGTTCAAAGCTTCCATTGCCGAAGCCGCGGTGGAGAGCTGCGGCCTCAAGGTTTTAGGTGCCGCAAGGGGTGGTAACCCTCGAACACCGTGGTGGACACTGGTGGTCAGGGAAGCCGTCCGACTGAAGAAAGAGGCCTTCCGGGATTTGTTGTCCCAGAGGTCTCCGGAGGCAGTTGCAAGGTACTGACAGGCCCGAAGGGCTGCGGCCTTGGCCGTGAGGGAGGCAAAGCAGTGGGTGTGGGAAAAGTTCGGAGAAGCCATGGAGAAGGACTTTCGGTCCGCACCAAAGTGCTTATGGAAAACCGTCCGCCACCTTAGGAGGGGGAAACGGGGAACCATTCAAGCTGTATACAGCAAAGATGGGATGCTGTTGACCTCAACCGAGGAGGTTATTGGGCAGTGGAAGGAACACTTTGAAGAACTCCTAAATCCCAACACGCCCTCTATGGTAGAGGCAGAGCCGGAGGATGATGGGGGATCAGATTCTATTTCCCTGGGGGAGGTCACTGAGGTAGTCAAACAACTCCGCAGTGGCAAAGCCCGGGGATTGATGAGATCCGACCAGAAATGCTAAAAGCTCTGGATGTGGAGGGGGTGTCATGGATGACACGCCTCTTCAACATTGCGTGGAAATCTGGGACAGTGCCTAAGGAGTGGCAGAACGGTGTGGTGGTTCCCCTCTTCAAAAAGGGGATCAGAGAGTGTGTGCCAACTACAGGGGTATCACACTTCTCAGCCTCCCTGGTAAAGTTTACTCCAAGGTGCTGGAGAGGAGGGTTCGGCCGATTGTCGAACCTCAGATTGAAGAGGAACAATGCGGTTTTCGTCCTGGCCGTGGAACGACGGACCAGATCTTTACTCTGCAAGGATCCTGGAGGGGGCCTGGGAGTATGCCCATCCAGTCTACATGTGTTTTGTGGATCTGGAGAAGGCGTATGACCGGGTCCCCTGGGAGAGACTGTGGGAGGTGCTGCTGGAGTACGGGGTGGGGGGTCCCTTCTTAGGGCTGATCCAATCCCTGTACGTCCAAAGCGAGGGCTGTGTCCGGGTCCTCGGCACAAAGTCGAGTTCATTCCATGTGGGGTTGGTCTCCGCCAAGGCTGCACTTTGTCACCAATCCTGTTTGTGATATTCATGGACAGGATATCGAGGCGTAGTCGGGGTGGGGAAGGTGTGCGGTTCGGTGGGCTGGGGATCTCATCGCTGCTTTTTGCAGATGATGTTGTCTTCATGTCATCATCGGTCCGTGACCTTCAGCTCTCACTGGATCACTTGGCAGTCGAGTGTGAAGCAGCTGGGATGAGGATTAGCACCTCTAAATCTGAGGCCATGGTTCTCAGCAGGAAACCGATGGAGTGTGTACTCCAGGTAGGGAATGAGGTTTTGCCCCAAGTGAAGGAGTTCAAGTACCTCGGGGTCTTGTTCACGAGTGAGGGGACAATGGAGCGGGAGGTTGGCCGGAGAGTCGGGGCAGCAGGGGCGGTATTGCACTCGCTCTATCGCACCGTTGTCACGAAAAGGGAGCTGAGCCGAAAGGCAAAGCTCTCGATCTACCGGTCAATTTTTGTTCCTACCCTCACCTATGGTCATGAAGGTTGGGTCATGACCGAAAGAACTAGGTCGCGAGTACAAGCGGCCGAAATGGGCTTCCTCAGAAGGGTGGCGGGCTTCTCCCTTAGAGATAGGGTGAGGAGCTCAGTCATCCGTGAGGAGCTCGGAGTAGAGCTGCTGCTCCTTTGCGTTGAAAGGAGTCAGTTGAGGTGGTTTGGGCATCTGGTAAGGATGCCCCCTGGCCGCCTCCCTAGGGAGGTGTTTCAGGCACGTCCAGCTGGGAGGAGGCCTCGGGGAAGACCCAGGACTAGGTGGAGAGATTACATCTCCACACTGGCCTGGGAACGCCTCAGGGTCGCCCAGTCAGAGCTGGTTAATGTGGCTCGGGATAGGGAAGTTTGGGGCCCCCTGCTGGAGCAGCTGCCCCCGCGACCCGACTTCGGATAAGCGGTTGAAGATGGATGGATGGATGGAAGAAAGAAGAACATTGCCACAACCAAAAGCTTACAGTGTTTTGAAAAGATATCCATGATCTACTCGATCAAAAGCCTTTTCCTGATCTAAAGATAGAAGACCTAAATTAATTAGATTAACAGTTATGTGCTTTAGCCCACTACTCCACCACCACTCCACATTCAAAACATTGCATACTGTCCGTTGTTGCGAAGATCATGAATGAGCTATCGCCATGTTGTATACAGAAGGAAACTTCCAAAAATTTTAGACTGTGAGCTCAGAAACATTAAAACATGTAATGTCCAAAAAGACATTACATGTTTCAGCGCAGTGTTCTTACAGCCAAGTGAGACCATTTTAATTGCACGTGCACATTTTCCGAAGCGGCCAAGTTCTTTTATAATCACTTCATTTGTTATGAATGGAGGCACATTTGAAATCGTCACTCTTGACACCTTTGTCACTCACAAAGGTGTCACCTGCACAAAAGTGTCAGATATTACAACTCCATTCTCCACAAGAATGTTCACAAAATGTTCAGAAATACAACAACAACCTTGTTTATTCTTGAAGCTGAAACGATTTTATTGTGACCAACAGCATTTCCCATGGCTATAAGAACATACTCCACAGTTCATGTTTGATCGGGAAAACACTTACATCCATTTCTAATAGAGAAACCCGGCGCTCTCTCATCAGAGAGTGATGCCATGTCCATCTATCACAAATGGATGCAAACTAAAAAATAAAAGGTCAAAAGTTTTACCAATTTACAAATAAATCCCTTATCTAGGGTAAGAGAGAGAAAAAAACAAGAGTAGAAAACTCCCACCAGTATAGAAAAAAAGTTTAAAGATCAATCTACAATGCTCTCCTTACCACCACACCAAACACATCTCACTTCCCAGCATGCAACAGAGAAAGCGAGAGAGAGAGAGAGAGCATGTCTCTTAAAGGTAATTTAGGTAACTATTCCTCCCATTGTAAAATGATCAATAGCCTTGACATGTCTGTTTCCAATGATTGACACACTCATCCAGTCACATGAGGGGCCAAAAAGAAGCTCTTTTATTTTACATAAAAAGTGGTCCTCAATCATTCTCAATTATACAGTAAATGTGCATGCTATGTAAGCCGGTATTATTAGACACTTTTGATGAAGATTGAATGAATCATACCAAGTACACCCTATTGTTTAAAAATAAAACAAACAAATAAATGAATTCAGTAAATCAATCAATATTATATTTCCCTAAAGACCACAAGGGTTCACTATTATTTTCTGTGTTTGGACCTCCTATTTCCTGTTTCACTCTCTAAATTGTATTCACATGCACCTTGCTCAGTCTGTTTATTTCTATACACACCTTAAGTCTTTTTCTAGTTTTGATGGATGTTGTGCATGTAATATGAGTGTTTTTTGTTTTGTTTTATGTGTGTGAGAGTTGAAAATATTCTGGTGATCAGATCAAAGTAGTAATGTGTAAGTGAAGCATTATAAAGCAACTAGGAGTTCAATACAAATGTTTTGAAAATGAGCTCATTACACAAAGCTCCTATACACGGTTCAAATTACTGCCATCTGGTGGTCAAAAAACGAAGTGCACCTAGTAAACCTTATAAAGTTAAATTAAGTCAAGTCAAGTGGTTTTTATTGTCGTTTCAACCATATAAAGTTAGTACAGTACACAGCGAAACGAGACAACGTTCCTCCAGGACCATGGTGCTACATAAAACAACATAGGACAAACAGACTACACAGACTAAATAACATACCTATATAAAGTGCACATTCAAACGTGTGCAAAAAGTACGGGACAGTACAATAAATTACTAAAAATGAACAGGACAATAGACACAGTGAGAGACAGTGCAGCGCTGACCAGTACACAGTAGTGCAAAAGATGACAAATGTGCACAAAGCAGTTATTGAGGTAGCAGCCAGTTATAAAGTGACAGTAATTAAGTGTGTGTGTGTGTGTGTGTGTCAGTCCAGTCTCTGAGTATTGAGGAGTCTGATGGCCTGGGGGAAGAAGCTGTTACACAGTCTGGCCATGAGGGCCCGAATGCTTCGGTACCTCTTTCCAGACAGCAGGAGGGTGAAGAGTTTGTGTGAGGGGTGTGTGGGGTCATCCACAATGCTGGTTATTTTGCGGATGCAGTGTTTTTTGTAAATGTGTAAAAACAAATTCACACAAACACAAGCTTCGAAGATTCCATGTCGAATGTCATGTCACTAGATCATAGTACAAGAAGAGCTTTTTGCTTATTCAAATATAGGGAAAATGAATGTAGTTAAAGTTTTAAAACGTGAATGTAAATTGCAAGCATTTTTTCTCATTAAGTTACATTAATCTGAGATAAAACAGTGTTAAACAACATAAAACACTTTCACTCAAAGAAGTTAGACATATATTCTGTGTATGTGGACTGCACTCAATACAGTATGTAACAATTGCTGGACATTCTAATTTTGATGAATGGACTAGTTTCAAGATTTATGTTTCATGAATGAACATAAGGGCCTTTCCCACTGACGGTACTTGAGCCCATATTAGGTACTTTTCCTCAAGGTCTAGTGCTTTTCCTCACTTTCGCACCTAAGCAACTATAGTTCCTCAAAGCCGTTTTAGGGGACATTTTTAGCTCCTTCTCCGGGCTAGATAATTTTGTGTGTGTGTGTGTGACTTCATCGGGAGACACTATTTGAGTTTTCATCGCATTTGTACTGTGTGACTATACAGAAAATAAAGTGAATTCTGGATTACTACATCAACTTTTTTTTGGGATGATGGATATATAATCAGATGTTTATCGAGATTGAGTGATTTAACTTTATTATTCACTAAACTGTAATTAAATCTAGCTTACATGAGGGAAGTATTGTGTGCCTGTTACTGCGTGGTTAATGATAACAACATTTTTAACTATAGTTTTTAGGACATGAGTCTTTTTTCTTTTTTTTTTTTTGTTATTTGATCACATTGATCTTTGCTGTACTAAGCTTTTATCACGTCTTCATCCTGGTTTTAGCTTCTAGCAGATGAGTAAATTTTTGTCATGGGCTGACAGATGGTAACAGAGGTGAGAAACTTGAGAACAGCAGAAAAAAGCAACACTGATTCTGATGGTTATACTGTCATTATTTGTCACTAGTTTCACATGACAATAAAAGCACAATAAAGATCAGTTTCATAAAACATTAGGCTAAGACTGATTATCGGAACAGAAGGAGCCTGGACTGTATCTCTGTCAGGACGCAGGACACAGCTTGTGAAATCGGGACTGTTCCGGATTATCTGTTTTGGTTATTCCAGGATGTCTGGTCACCCTAAATTAAATGGAAAATATATTAATTAATGTTTATTAATATTTAAATATATATATATATATATATATATATATATATATATATATATATATATATATATATATATATATATAATCTTGACTCATTATTTGTCAATTAATGTTGACAAAAGTTAAGATGGTTATACACATTGAATTAAAAATGCTAAAAATCAGTTATCATTTCTGAACTAATTACTGGACGCTGTTCACAGAATCAATGTGATGAGTTCATGTGAGAGCACACTACTGTTTAACATATTTATCATCATCATAATAATAATAACTTTATTTCTGTTGCACCTATTAGAAATTTAGCACAAATCATTGCATAATGCATACTGTTTGTCATTTTAATATCAGTTTAAAATGTAGGTTGTATTCAGTATATACTGTGCAGTAATCAGTACACTAATATTCCATTCCCAACACAGCCTCTTTTCCTGAGAAACTACCATTTTTCTGTATGGCTGTCTCCTGTTGCCATGGTTACTTCTGGCTCCATGAGATGTTTGGGATAATCACCTGCTCGTCTCTCTCTCTCTTGCTCTCACTCTGGTGTGCAGATGGGTCCTCGCCATTCATTTGTTGTGAATGAGAGTAGACTCTTGATTGCATTTCCCGCTGCTTAGTGTTGAACTGAGTTTGAACTTTAAAACAGTAAACCAGTAAAACAGCTGCCGGAGTTCAACATCCCTGAATTCTGTTGAGCTCTAATGTGATTTCAGCGTTCATAAAGCTGTGATTCGACTTTCTTGAATCATTAGATCCACATGATGAGATGATCTGGTCTAGAAAACATCCAATCATTTCAGATATCGCCAACAGGCATCATGCTTCAGTACTTTATACTATAAGTATATTGAAGAGGGCCAACGGCTCACACAGAGAGGTTGATGCATTGTTTTGGATTTTATGTGTGTGTGTGTGTGTGTGTGTGTGTGTGTGTGTGTGTGTGTGTGTGTGTGTGTGTGTGTGTTTGAACATGCATGCATGCTTGCGTTTATCACTCTAAAGATAAAAGCCTTTTTAGGTAAAGCTGTTAGAAATGATAGTCTTAAATTAAGTGTTTCAGGAGAGTTTGTCTCTTGTTTTGAAGCAGCAACTGAGATAACTCACAGAAAACATTCTGTATGTAACTCTGAGACCTCTTCAAAGATTAAAGATAACAGGCCACTTGTCTAAACAACAGAAGAGATCCTGACACAAACACAGCGCCAATTGCATGGACACTGTATCAATTACTGCAGCGGCAGCTCTTCATTACACATTTCTAATTAACTTGTGTGCCCAGGCTCATATCTGAAATAACAAACACTAGTGTTTTATGGAGTGGCATAGTGGGCTAAAGCACTAAACTGTTAAGCAGAAGGTTGTTGGTCCGATCCCCACAGCCACCACCATTTTGTCCTTGAGTAAGGCACTTAACTTCGTAGGTCAAACATCAATTGAGCAACGAATACAAAACAGAGTGAGGTAAGTATAGGCAGGGAACTAATAGCGATCAGGTGCCGCTCGATCACTGAAAGTTGCAACGATCAGCATTTCCATAGAAACAGTCAGGGTTCCCATGGCAATGCTGATTACACAAGCCAGCAGCACCTGAATCATCACAGGAAAAATGTAAACACAAACTGGAACAAACCAGTGGATTCACAGAGAGCATGACAGTACCCCCCCCACCTCTTGGTATACCCAGAAGAGTTACCATGCTGAAGATGGAACCGATCGATGAGGGCGCAGTCCAGAATGACCCAGCATCTCTCCTCAGGACTATAACCCTCTCAGTCTACCAGATACTGAACCCTCTCTCTCGGAATGGGTGCGGAGGGATGAAAATTAGACCGGATGATGGACTTGACTCAGGGTACATGGAGAACAGGGTGGACATGACTGAGGAAGGGGGGAAATTAGAAATGGACCACCACCGGGCTAATGACCTTTGTGATGGGAAAAAGACTGATGACTTTGGGCCCCAGCTTACCAGAGGGGAGTCGGAGAGGAATGTCTTTAGCGAACAAGCAGACCTTCTGCCGCAGACATAAGCTGGAGGTTTAGACCGGTGATGGTCTGCTGACTTCTTGACAGGTGCACCAGTCCAGAGGAGGGCTTCTCTGGCAATCCACTAGGTGCAACAGCACCTTTGAATAAAGGCATGTGTTGAAGGGACCTGGGCATCGGGTTCTTGGGCAGGCTGGAAATTTTAACAGTCTGCCAACTTCTTGACAAGTGCGCCAGTCTGGAGGAGGGCATCTCTGGCTATTCGTCAGGTGTGACGGCACCATTGAATAAAGGCATGTGCCTTTAAGCGCATACCTTTAAGGGCATCGGGTTCTTTGGCAGGGAACAGAAGGGGCTGGTAACCTAGGCAACCCTGGAAAGGTATTAGCCCCGTAGATGATGACGGAATGGAATTTAGGGCATACTCGACCCAGAATGAGACCTCCAAGAAGACGGATTATGGGAAGCGATGCAACACAGGGCCTTTTCAAGCTCTTGATTCGCCCACTCTGCCTTCCCATTAGTCTGGGGATGGAACCAGAAGACAGACTTACAGTAGCCCCAAGCTTTCAGCATAAATCTTTCCAAAACCGTGAACAAGGGGCCCCTGTCTTAAACAACATTGACCAGGAGGCCACGAATTCGGAAGACATGATTAGTGATTTCAACCATTGTCTCCCTCACTGAAGGTAATTTGGGGAGGGGGAGGAAGTGAACTGCCTTCGAGAACTGGTCTACCATAGTCATGGGTCAATGCACAGACAAGGCATGCGGACATGTACCAGCAAACGTCCTGCACTAGTGATGGCCACCAGAATCACTGTCTAATGAGCACCTGAGTATGAGCAGCCCCTGGATGGCAGGCGACATTGGATGAGTGGCCTCACCGGAGGATGTGTGGCCAGACTGAATGAGGAGCAAATAACAGACATGTTGGGCACTCGACGGGCAAGGTGGATGGTATGACAAAATGAAATCAAAATGAGTGAAAAAGTGCCCAATGAGCATGTCTGGAATTTAGACACTTAGCTCCATAGATATATTCATAATTCTCATGGTCAGTCCAGACCACCACAAAAGGTACTCCCGAACCCTCTAACCAGTGGCGCCACTCCCCCAAGGCAAACTTGACAGTAAATCTCTATTACCTTCGTAATTCTGTTCAGCTGGGAAAGGAGGTGTGAGAAAAAGGTGCATGGGTGCATCTTTCCATCCGAGAAAGATCACTGTGACAGAACAGCACCGACACCAGCCTCTGACACATCCACCTCCACCATGAACTGATGTGAAGGGTCGGCAGCCAGAATGGGACCAGAGTTAAATTTCTCCTTCAAGTTAGAAAACATGGCTTCTGCCCGCAAGGACCAACAAAACTTGGTACGGGTGGAGGTGAGATCCGTCAGGGGCATGGGGAGCTGGCTGTAGTTTCTAATGAAACGATAGTAAAAATGAGCAAACCCCAGAAACCTTTGTAAGGACTTGCAAGAATCTGGGGTTGGCCAATTGGAAACTGCTTTGACCTTGGATCCATGCGCACTGCCTTGGACGAGACGTTGAACCCCAGGAACGGAACAGATTGCACGTAAATTGCACATAAATTGCACACTTCAGCACCACAATGAACAGTTAGTTCTATAGCAGTCACTGAAGCACCATGCTGCACATGGTCCTTGATATTGTGGTAGAATATCAGAATATCATCTAGGTAAACAAAAACAAATCTATCAGCCATGTCATGAAGCACGTCATTCACAAACCCCAGAATGACAGGTTTGGCGCAGATTGGCGCTGACCAATCCGAAAGGCATGACCGAATATACAAAGTGCCACCTATGGATGTTAAAGGCTGTCTTCCACTCATCCCCCTTCCTGATCCGAATCAGATAATAAGTGTTGCGTAGGTCCAACTTCGTGAAGATGTATGCTCCTTGCAATAGTTTGAAAGATGAAGACATCAATGGCAAAGGATAGAGATTCTTCACCGTGATGTCATTCAGTCCCCGATAATCTATGCAGGGTCTAAGTGAGCTGTCCTTCTTCTCCACGAAAAAGAACCCTGCCCCTGCAGGGAAAGAGGAAGCGCGGATGAGACCGGCTGCCAGAGAACCATTAATATAGTACCTGGGAGCAGATCGATTGCACAATTGTACAGGCAATGAGGAGCTATGGTCGCAGCACATGACTGACTGAACACCACCCTCAGATCATGGTATGCCACAGGTAGTCTGGATAAATCCACTGGTTCATCCTGAAAAGACAGACAAAACAGGACTGGGGAAACAGCAGAGTTAAACAATGGGAAAGACAATAAGGACTCCAGGCAAGAACAAATTTGGTTGACCAGTCAAAGTGCGTATTGTGCATTACCAACCATGGATGCCCTAGTACCACCGGTGCAGCAGGGGAGTGGACCAGCAGGAAGGACACCTGTTCAGAGTGGTTGCCCATGATAAGCGTGAGTGGCTTAGTAGAATTGGTGACGATGGCCAGGGGACTGTGTTCGTAGGTCTGTGTGTGTCGTGGTAGTGTTACAAGCAGATCCAGTGCAGAGAGGAAAGCGCTGAGGGAAACTCAGGAGAAGCGTAGAGGAAAGCAAAGCCACAGGCTGGAAGGTAACCACAATCCAGGCACAAACAGTGAAGACTGGCAATCAATACAGAGAACACAATGCAGGACTGACTAGGGCAGAGTAATAATAGCACTCAGACATCAATCAAGCAAGGAACACAAAACAGAGTGAGGTAAATATAGGCAGGGAACTGTAATCAGGTGCCTCTTGCTCACTGAAAGTTGGAACAATCAGCGTTCCCATGGAAACACTGATTACGCAAGCCAGCGGCACCTGAATCATCAGAGGAAAAATATAAACTCAAACTAGAACAAACCAGTGGACTCTCAGAGACGGTGACAGATGATTTGTAGTATTAAATAATGTTAAAATCTAACAGCAAACTCTGAAAGAGAATCCACAGGAGATTAGGTGTACTGATTCAGCTAATGTCAAAGTTTGCACTTGTTTATTGAACTGCTAGTGCAGTTCAATAATAAACTTCCATCAGTTTATTATCATCTGCACCTGCCTTCCATTCCCTCATTAGATTCCCTGTGTGTATATATATACCATTTAGTTTTCTTCATCATTTGTCAGTCCTTCAAGTGTTATGTTGAGTTAGTGAAGTGTTACGTTGTGCTTCATTTTTAATGTTAAAATTTTGTGTTTGTTCCACTCCAGCGATTACTATTGTTGAACCTTTCGTTTGTTCCGCTCCAGTGTGTATAATTAAAGGATTTAAAGATTCTACTCCTGCGTCTCCTCTCTTCCTCTTCTACTCTAGACACCAACGTAACATCAACAACATAGACAATAACAAATATTGTGAACTGTAAACACAGACCATACAATATATACTGTACTAACAACAGCTGGTACAGTGCAATAGCCTTTAGCAAGTTCTGGAGTGGATTATGTGCATGACTCTTTTAAAACAAAATAGTTGGTGGTTGTTGTGTTTGTTTAAATATATATTTATTCATTTAGCAAAAGCTTTTTGAGAAAGTATACAACAAAACCGATTCATCATCAAGGAGACAGTAACATGATAAGTAACTGCATTACATATTTGTAATTGTTTTAGAAGAGTACTAGCCGAGACAGAGATTGCAACTCACATTTGTTTTTCACGAGTGTAGGGTTGAGTGCTCACTGAAAAGCTGTGTCTTTAGCTATGTTTTGAAGACAGAGATAGAGTTTGCTTCATGGATGGTGTTGGGAAGGTAATTCCACCAGTGAGATACAGTAAAGCCGAAAGTGAGGGAAAATAATTTGCTGCCTCTTTATGTTGGTGCCACACTTCACCTCTCATTTGCAGACCGCAGGCTTCTGGTAGGAGAGTAGCTCTGCAGGAATGATTGTAGGTAGACTGGCGCAAACCCATTGAATGTTCTGTATGCCAGCGTCAGAGCCAAAAACTTTTTAATACAAGTCTTTCTACATGTTCTACAGTCATATCATGTGCTCAGTTAAATAAATTCGGAACTTTCAGTGATCTTGACAGCGTTTGAGAGGGAAGAGCATTTCATTTGCTCCAAAAGATGAATATCAGACAAAGTTTGATAAGTTCCAGATAAATCAAAGCAATAGCTGCAGAAGAAACAAATGACTCTGAGTTTGAACCATGGCAGGGTGAATACCTCATATTGATAGGTGCAATGTGTGTCTCTGGATTTCAAGTGTGTTGCTCTTGGTGTGTTGTGTGCCATCTCTTAGAGCACTATTCTGTGTGTGTGTATATGTGTATATATATATATATATATATATATATATATATATATGAGAGAGAGAGAGAGCAAGAGAGAGAGATTTATTATTAATATAATTTTTTTTTTAATACCACTTTTCAAAGCAGCTGTACAGGAAATTATGCTATACAGTGCATCTGGAAAGAATTCACAGCGCTTCACTTTTTCCACATTTTGTTATGTTATAGCCTTATTCCACAAATTCCTCAAAATTCTACAAACAATACCCCATGATGACAATGTGAAATAAGTTTGTTTGAAATATTTGCAAATGTATTGAAAATAAAAAATCAAAAAATCAAATGTACATAAGTATTCACAGCTTTTCCGATGACACTCAAAATTGAGCTCAGGTGCTTCCTGTTTCCACTGATCATCCTTGAGATGTTTCTACAATTCAGTTGATTGGACATGATTTGAAAAGGCACACATCTGTCAATATAAGGTCCCACAGTTAACAGTGCATGTCAGAGCACAATCCAAGCCATGAAGTCCAAGGAATTGTCTGAGACTAGACTTCCGAGACAGGATTGCATCGAGGCACAGATCTGGGGAAGGGTACAGCCATCGCTGGAGGTGCGGCGGGGCATGATATTAGATATGACCTCCATCTGCTTTTTCACCGGTGAGAACTGCTGGGCGAAGTCCTCTACAGTGTCACCAGAAAGGCCGAACTGGGAGACAGGTGCGTCAAAGAAGCGTGTTTTGTCCACTTCACGCATCTCGACCATGTTCAGCCACAGATCATTCCTGAACCACGAGAGTGGCCATCATCTGCCTGAGTGACCGCGCTGTGACCTTTGTGGCCCTGAGGGCGAGTTCGGTTGCTGAGCGCAGTTCCTGCAGCACGTTGGGATCAGGACTACCCAAGTGCAGATCTTTTTTTTCTTTTCAAATCTGTTTATTGAGTTTTTCCATGACAAGCACAATATACATTACAGCAGCACCCCATGGAGGTGGCAATACAAGAAATGTCCAGATAAGCAAGCAAACCATTACAGAACCAGTAATGATAAGATGCTAATTTTCCTCCAATTGTGACTATGTTTTTATCTTTCCAGGCAGAAAAAGTTGGATAATTTAAACCCGGAGAAAAGGCCTGGTTTCTGCCAATAGGGCTATCTAGGTAGACTTTGGGAAACTTGAGGAAGGTTTGGATCTGCTTCCATATTCAAAGAGAGTTCAGAACAACCGGGTTGGTTATTTTAGTCGAGATTTTAACTTTGTCGGGATTGTTCAAAAGTGCTAAGATGGATGTAGGTCCACATGCTTCCCGTTCAATCTGGAGCCAAGTGGCTGTCATTATAAAAGTGGAGTCTGGTGATAGGCTTTGGTGCCAGAGGGAGAACACTCTCAGATTAGCAGCCCAGTAATAAAGGCAAAATTGAGGAAGCCCCAAACCACCCCCAACTTTATCCTTACATAAGTGATTTTTTGATATTATGGCCTTTTCATTGCTCCAGACAAATGATGAGATAATGGAGTCCAATTTCTTGAAGTAATATATTGGTATATAAACCGGTAGGCTCTGAAAAATTTAGAGGAATCTGGGGAGCATCACCATTTTTATCGCATTAACGCGACCTATTAGAGAAATTGGTAAAGTATTCCAGAAGTCAATGTTGTGAGTCTTAGTATCCCAGTTGGACTTTAACAGATTACTGTATTTTCGTGTCGCAATAATACCTAGGCATTTAATTTGATCATCCACAATCTTAAAGGGCATTGTACGTAAGAATTCAAAATCTGTCTCATCTGATATTGGAAGCAATTCCCTTTTCTCCTAATTAATGGTGTATCCTGACAAGCTACCAAATTCTGTAATTATATGCAGGAGGGTGGGGAGCGTTGTTCTGGGGTGCAATATGTATAATGTTATGTCGTCCGCGAAAAGTGATAGGTAGTGGTCTTTGCCATAAAGTTGGATAGGTTTATAATTTGGGTTTGCCCTAAATAGACAGGCAAGCACTTTGATGCACAGATTGAATAGTTGTGGAGAGCAAGAACAGCCTTGCCTGACACCCCTTTGTAAATAAAACGGCTGCAATATTTCCCCATTGGTGACAATGGAGGCTTGGGGTTGACAGTAGATGATGGTAATCCAGTTTATGAACGAGCTTCCAAAGCTGAAGTGGTTTAGGGTAGATAACATAAACTGCCATTCTATATGGTCAAATGCCTTCTCTGCATCTAAGGCAATAACGACACAATCTTCCTTGTGCTTGTTATACATAATATTGAAGAGATGGCGTAGGTTTGCGTAGATATGCCGACCGGGTACAAATCCTGATTGGTCCTTGTATTAGTTTGTGCATGTGATTGCACAGTCTGTTGGACATCACTTTGCTAAGGATTTTTGTTTCCATCTGGAGCAAGGATATAGGGCGGTAGGCAGACACATTTAAAGGGTCTCTATCTTTTTTAAGTAATACAGCTATATTGCACTGATAAAGCGATTTAGGCAGGATAGAGATTTCTTTGGAGTGTTTTAGCATCTGCAAGAGTAGGGGGGCAATACGAGGTAGATATGATTTATAAAATTAAATTTTAAACCCATCCGGGCCAGAAGCTTTGTTGTTCGGGAATTGCATAACAACAGTCTTGATTTCTTCTAGAGTAATCTCAGCATCTAGAGCCTGTACTGCCTCCGCATCCAGTGTAGAGAGCCTGCAGTTTGTAAGGAATTCATTGATAGTTTCTTGGTTAATGGTACACTTTGATTGATATAATTCTCGATAAAATTTAGCAAAACATTTATTAATCTCTTCCGGGGATGTAATTAATTTGCCAGTTTTGTCCTTGATGCTGTGAATGGCCTGGGAGGCTTGGGCATGTCTAAGTTGTCTCGCTAGCAGACTGTGCGGCTTGTCGCCAAGCTCAAAATATTTTTGTTGCGCCTTGTGGAGCAAGGAACCAACACGTTTTGTTAAAATGATGTTATACTCAAATTTCAGTTTGGTAATCTCCAGAGTTGCATCAGATGGGTTCGTTTTGAATGCGTTTTCGAGGTTAATTAAGTTTTGGTTAATTTCCTCAAGATGGAAATTGTCTTTTTTCTTTTTATTGGCAACATATGATATCATATGGCCCCTAATAACTGACTTCAATGCTTCCCAGAGAACTGAATCGTTGACATCGCCAGTATCATTCTCGGAAATAAAGTGGGAGATGTGCTTATCCAAATACAGTCTGAATTCCGTATCCTTTAACAGCATTGCATCAAACTGCCATCGTCTTGTTTTAAGTGCCTGTTCACCAACTTTTAGCATCATGGAAAGTGGAGCATGGTCTGGAATTACAATGTGGTGGTAGGCTATTTTATCAGCGGGTGATATCAATTTGGAATCTAGCAGGAAATAGTCTATATGAGAATATGCTTTGTGAACTGGAGAGAAAAATTTGTAATCCCTGTCGGTTGGATGTGCAAGCCTCCATATGTCCACTAGGTTTGAGCTTTCCATCAGTGTTTTCAGAGGGATGCTTGAGTTTGATTGTGCATTTTCTCGGAAATTGTTTATCTAAAAGAGGGTCCAATATACAGTTAAAGTCTCCACCGATTACTATATTGTCAGAAATATTTGGTATGTTGTTGAAGACTCTGAAAAAAGCTTGGGCTATCAAAATTCAGGCTGTAGATATTAACAAATGCAATTGGTACGGAGTTTAAAGAGCCAGTTACTATAAGAAACCTTCCATCAGGATCGGAAAATGTGGATGAGTGGATAAAAGGAATGTTTTTCCTGAACAATATTGCTACTCCCCTTGCTTTGGCATTAAAATTAGCCTGATATATCTGAACTACCCAGCTGACATTTAGTTTATACCTAAATTTTTGTTTCACGAGTGTTTCTTGTAAGAACAGTATGTTCTTCCTCGGGTATGCGCGCCGCTCACAGCCGCATCATACTGCCCAAACCTCTCACATTCCAGCTCACCAGTTTATATCCCTCCCAGTGTGCCTGACTAGCTGAGATCTTACAGGGCATCACCTAACATGTTATGTAGAAAATAGATGTTGCCATGAAACTTAGAAAGAAAACAAAAAAGAAGGAACACAAATCAACAACCCCACCATAGCTAGGTAACTACCCCAAACGTAGTACCTTACCAGAATAACAGTCTAATAGGGTGACTGGTATACACTAAGAGCCTATCTCTAACCTAAAGTAACTCTGCATGACAATATAACATTAGGTGGTAACACAGAAACCTTTCAGCTCCTGGAGTTATTGAGTGAATATAGCAACATATGTGTGTTTCAACCTTCCTGGAGACTGATAGCTAATAGCATTTATAACTTCCATTTCACAACCTATGGCTTCATAGTAACCTAGTCGGGCTACACACTCGTGGAAATAAAGTGAATTATATCAGTCTCTCCCGAGAGAGCACCTAGACACAGTCTATTACTGAGGCTCACCTAGAGAGGCAAGAAAAAGTTCGGCCTCCGCTGGGACTGAGAAGGTACAGGGTACACTGCCCACCGGCATCCTGAAGCGAGACGGGTGGAGAAAGATTTTTTGCTTTGCGTCACTCACGGACCGAGTCAAAATGTTGACGTTGGCGCATAGTCTCTTGGGTCATGTCCGGGAAGAAAGAAATACTTTTGTTGTTAAAGTGAATAGGGTGGTTCTCGCTGGCCAGCCGTAAGATGAGGTCTCGGGATTGTGGATAGTGCAACCTGGCGACGAACAGTCTCGAGGGGGCGCCATTGGCAGGTTTGGCCGCAAGGGACCGGTGAGCGTGGTCAACTTTGAAGTTCTCCCCGAAGTGCTCCTTGCCCAGCACGGTCGGTATCAGCTCCGTGATAAAGTCGGTAGGTTGACCCCCCTCGGCGCCCTCGGGGATCCCAATGATTCGGATGTTCTGGGGTCTAGATCTGGATTCCAGGTCTTCCAGCTTTGTTTTTATATACTTTTCTGTTTGATTGGAGGGAGCTGCATAATGACTCCAGTTCATCAATCTGGCTATCGTGGACGTTGACGCCGGTTTCAAGTGTCTGGAGGCGTGTTCTGGTTTCCGCGACATCAGATTGCAGCTTTTGGATTTGAGTTGACAGATTAGCAAATTTAACGTCGAGATTTTTATTCAAATTACTGATTGCAAGAAGCAGATCCGACGGCAAGGGTTCGTCAGGCATAGCTAGTGCTGCAGTATCCATCTCTGCTTCGGCAGGGCTCATGTTGGCCTTATGGGTTTTAGCCAACCCCAGCTCGCCGATCTTTTCTTCATCAAAATTTGGGTTTGATGTTGGTCCATTCATCAAATTTTTCTCCCCTTTCTTATTTGCAAGTTTTGGAGGCATGTTGACAAAAAGGGAGGTCAGAAAGTGAGGAAAAGCTGTGATTTAGTTCTATAATTGCGGAGCCATTTCGTAGTGGGTCTACTCCATGGCATGTCCAGCCACTCCCCCAAGTGCAGATCTTTAAGAGCCTTGGCCTGGTGGATTTGCAGGAGGGCCATGGCATGCAGGGTGTAAGCGGCCTGTCCGGTGGCGCTGTAGGCTTTGGAGGTCAATGAAGACATCATCCTACAGGCCTTGGAGGGGAGCACAGGGTGACCCTGCAAGGAGGCGGCGTTCTCGGGGCACAGGTGGATCGCAACCGCTCTGTCCACCTGGGGGACCGCCGTGCACCCCTGGGCCGCTCCGCTGTCGAGGGTAGTGAGAGCGGATGAGTGAGAGGCACGTGACAGGTGGAGAAGAGTGTTCTCCACAAACTCGTCAGCTCATCATGCACTCACCAGCACTTCTGGTGAGCAGCACGCATACCCGAGGAACCAATCATCCAGCCGCGAAGGCTGTGGGGAGGACTGAGGGTCCCAGTCCAGACCCACACTAACGGCGGACCGGGCAAGCATGTCGGACATCTGGGCGTCAGCCTCAGACTGGACGTGCTGGCCCGAAGGCGACAACCCAGTCGAGTCATCCGCGTCAGAAGCCGGACTACTCTCCGATGCAGCGGCGAGCTCATCCGGCTCGTGGGGCTCAAGAGGATAGGCAGGCTGGCTGTGAGGTGAGCTGCTGTTACCTCGAGCCCAGACGGAAGTCAACGAGCGTGTCGGGCGCCGGGTGGTTTGCAGGAATGTACCCGGCGAAACCGCGTCCTCTGCCATCCCCAAATTGCCTCCATCGCCAGCTGAGTCATCCTCAATCCCGTGGGAAGAAGGAGCGACACAGGGGGCGGCTGGAGTGGCGTTCTCTCTGAGGAAGGAAAGCCGCGACTGCAACATTGTCATAGTCATGTTCTCGCAATGAGAACATGAGCCATCCACAAACGCTGCCTTGGTGTGATCGCTGCCCAGACACACGAGACAGCGCCTGTGGCCATCAGGAGCGGAGAGCACTCTATCACATCCAGGAACTACACAGGGGCGGAAGGGCATCTTTATAAAGACGTGTCCTGAAAAGGACGTTCAACGCCAGCTGTGTATATGCTCTTTTAGAGAAAATAAATCTTTTAGAGAAATATTTCTTTTAACTGCCCTTTCGAAGCGCCCAGGGGCAAAGCTGCACTGCCGTGCAGAGAAGGAGAAAGCCACTGATATGCGTCGTAGATCCAACAGCAATCGCTCAGAGATAGGAGGAACAGTGTGTGACTCTCAGCTCACTGCATACACAACCAGTCAGCTTCGAAGAAAATTTCTGAATGAAACAGATGCATTTCCCTCCCTTTATACCCATATGTCTGGTGGCGGGACATGCAAATTCTATCTGCCAATTTCTCATTGGCCTTTTCTCACAGATCAGAGATGCAAAAGGCTCTCAAGAGAGACCCCTAGTGTCACTTCTTTGACACAACGTCAAATTGAGCGACAGACGGGGAACTACAAGATCTGATAGAAAATTTGCAAATTCATCAAGGAAATCATAATAAGGCCCGGGTGATCTATACACTGTATCAAGGGTAAAATACAACATAGTTTTTTATTTATATCTGACAGTGTCACATTAAGCATTATTAGTTCAAAAGACTTAAATTTATATCCTGTCCTCTGAGGAACACCAAAAACTTTGCTATAAATTGTAGCAATACCTCCTCCTCAACTTCTATTTCAATCTATTTTAGAGTAAATCTTAAGGACTGATGAAAAAAGATATAGTCCCTACCAGATAGGTTCAAAAGACTCCAAATATCTGTAAGACCAAGATTTTTACACATACTTTGAAGCAATAATGTTGCTCTAGGGGGCTTGCACACTTTTGCTTCAAGGAATGAGTACATCAAAAGATTAAAGTCTCCTCACAATATTATATCATAATGGGTGCCAGCGGCTTGCAACATCCCTTCACAGTTTTACTGTCGCATTGAAAGACAATGGGACATTCCTGACACCATCCCCTGTGACACCATCGATCAGCTCCAGCCCACCCAGCTCCAGCCCTGCTCCACCTCTCCCATCACAGCAGGGGCCTGGTCCTCTCCATAGCTCCTTACCTCAGAGCCCCACTTCTCCCCCATCACAATGACAACTCTCTTCATCATGGAGAGAGTGGGTATGTTGAACGGTTAACCGAATAATTACTATATGCGCACACCTCTAAAACTTATTTCTCCCCATATTGACCTTTATTAAACCTTCAACAGTTCTAGTGGACTTTTGACACTTAACAAGATGTTAACATTTTTATTTCAGTGTTGCACTTTAACATGTGTTCATCAGAATTCACAATAACAGTTTTAGCCTAAACTCAAAATAAAATGTAGAAAACTATCTACAACATTTACACTGCAGAGGTTTTCTGGCAAACCAGAACAGGATAGTAATAAAGTAAGAATGTCTTGCTGTTTTAATCTGTCAGATATTGCTGCAATGAGAGTTGGATCAAATGTGTGTGTGTGTGTGTTTGTGTGTGTTTGTGTGTTGATGGAATCTGAATTGCATGTAGGGAATCGGCTTTTACACACTTCAGCCACAATTACTTGCTAACAGCTGGTTACTACACCACAATCAGCAAACCATTAACACTCCACATCCAATCCTCAGTAACTGACTGATAGCTGTAACATTAACACACACATGCACAGATGCATTTTTCTCTCTCTCTCTCTCACACACACACACACACACACACACACACACACACACACACACACACACACACACACACACACACACACACACACACACACAACACACACAACACACACACACTCCTTATTTTCTTTCTTCATTGACACAAAATGTCCAGTGTTTCTCACAGATTCCTGGTAAAAGCTTTATTGTCTTTTATGGAATTTTTTTCACTCACTAAGTCATGATGTTTATATATCAATCATTTTCTGGATTTGAGTTGCTTATTTTTACCCATTTCATGTGATTGCTGTGGTTATAAGTATGGGCTATTGTCAAAAAAACAACAACAAACTAGTCTCTTAAAATGACACAAGGAAATGTCCTGTGAACGGCGAGCTCTGTGCATTTTCTGTACAGTTTTTCATTGAGTCTATATATAAATCATACAAACATAACATAAAAAAAGGAATCAATTGTATACATTAAACCCCTCCCCCCAAACACCCCCCCACCCCACCCAATCTAACAGCAAAGTTGTCGCAGGGGCTCTCCTAGGTGTACATGGTTTAGAGGGATGGACTCGATTTGGTGCTGCCGTGCACCGGGTTAATGCACACGTTTTTTTTTTTTTTTTGGTTCAGGGTTTGATTGTTGCACTAATGTTGGAATGTGGTCTTTATCATTTTGTTTTTGACACAATCTATTTTATCTAACATGCCAATATATCAAATGTTAATATGAGTGTATTGTCTCTCTCCATGTGGAATGGGTTTGGACAACCCATAAATAGAAGGAAGATTATTTATTTTCTTAAACTTAAGAAATATGAGAATTTTATTCAAGAAACAAATTTTTCCCCACAGGAAGCTGAAACATTTGGTAAGATATGGCGTGGACATGTTTTCTTTAGTGCTGGCTCAAGTAAGAGCAGGGGAGTCATTACATTGCTAAATAAACATCTACAATTGAAATCTCTCAAATGTCTACAAATGTTTAACAGAAATACAGGGGCAAAGTCTTATTTTGGCTAATATTTACAAACCTAACCCTGAAGATCTTTTTTTATAGATCTTGAAGGGATGTTGCACCTGCTGGCACCCCTCATGATATAATATTGGGAGGAGACTTTAATCTATTGATGGACTCAGTGCTTGATCAAAGTGAAGCAAAATTGTGTAAGCCCCCTAGAACATAGTCTTACTGATATTTGGAGACTTTTGAACCCATCTTGTAGGGACTATACATTGTTTTCATCAGTTCATATAATTTATTCTAGAATATATATATATTTTTTATATCTAAGTCCCTTATTTCATCTGTTGTTGATTGCTCAATTGAAAACATCTTAGTCTCAGATCACACCCTGGTGAGTTTAGAGGTTTTGCCACATACAGAGAAAAATAAATAATTTAGTTGGCGCTTTAATGTATCTCTTTTGCAAAATCCTGAATTCCAACAAATGTTAATGTTAAGCTTTTGGCTAAATATATAACGCAGAGAGAGTATTTTTCTACCACTACCTCTGTGAAATCTGGTGGTGGTGAAATATTTACCTCAGCCATTGATATTAATAATGCTTTTAAAGTGGAGTGGTTGTGGTGGGCTAAAGCACATAACTGTTAATCAGAAGGTCGCTGGTTCGATCCCCACAGCCATCACCATTGTGACCTTGAGTAAGGCACTTAACTCCAGGTTGCTCCGGGGGGATTGTCCCTGTAATAAGTGCACTGTAAGTCCCTTTGGATAAAAGCATCTGCCACATGCATAAATGTAAATGTAAAGGAATCTCTATAGTTCCACGTCTTCGTCTACTGATGAAGATATTAGAAACTTTGTGAAACCATTAGAACTCATTATATTATGAGATATGTTAAGGGGGAGGGGTTTAATGTATATAATTGATTCCGAATTTTATGCTGTGTTTATTTGACTTATGAATGAAATCAATAAAAATTGTGAATAACAAAATATGACACAAGGAATTGCACTGAAAAACGTGCCCTGATGGAGGGAACGAGATGTTGTGTCGAAGAAGCGACACTAGGCGTCTCTCTTGAGTGCAGAATATGCCTCTGATCTATGAAAAAAGGCCAATGGGAATTAGGCAGACAGTATTTGCATACCCCGCCCCAGACATACGGGTATAAAAGCGGAGAAATACGTCGAGTTCATTCAGGAATTTTCTGAGGAGCCGGAAATGGTCCGGCCACTACAGTGACTCGGCTCAGCGACGTGGCCAGGAGGACACAACGTCTCGTGCCCTCCATCAGGGAACGGAACTTACATCCATAACCTAGACGTTCCCCATCTGTCGCTCACTTCGACGTTGTGTCGAAGAAGCGACACTAGGGGTCCAATTCAAATCACGCCATGCACTGTGCCGTGTACTGCTGACACAAGAGTATCTTGTATTTTAGGTATGCACTTTTCAGGTATTTTAAGTGCAAAGGCAACCAGTTGTGTCAGATTGCACGTAAACTTCCCCAATGCCCCATAAAAAAATAAACTGAATCCTTTTGGTTACCCTAAGCAGGGAACAAGGCGACACTTGCCAACTTGGGAACGGGCCGAGCCTAGACAGGCCTCTTTTCTCTCTATGTTTCTCAAATAGAGCCAAACAGCTGGGGCCCTTACACGCATCGTGGGAAGGGGGTCTTACCCAGTTTCCTATTCTTTCAGGAGGAAAAGACCCTGCGGAGACCACACCTGCCCAGAGAGGGGGAGGTAAAGTGGCGAATACATCACATGGCCCTTCAGGTCACATGTGGAAACATGGCGCAGTGGTAGATCCAGCCTCAAGGAGCACGGCGACCGGGGGGCAGCTGGAACTGCCTAAGGGAGACGCAGGTCCACTCGCAAGGGGACCGTACCGTGGAAAATACACAAAAGAGGAGTCCAAGCAGGAGTCCTGACCTGTAGAGCACCTATTCCTGTACAGGGTAGATTTGAGTACCCGCAGTGGATTGGGTCAGCGAATTCCTCCGGCGAATTGCGGACCAACAGGGCTAGGGAGGAATCATCCAGGGATCCGAATATACGGAATCTCCTGGGAGAGAAAGCGCACAGTTTTACCTCGACTGAGGTAAAGGGCGCTAGGTGAAAATGATCCACCCGGCCAGTCCATCAGCGAGTTCTACCATCTTGGACCTGAGAAAACACGGGACAATACTGACTCAACCCTGAGATTGTAAAATCTTGCAAAGGTATTAGGTGTTGCCCAACCCGCTGCTCTACATATGTCTGCAAGGGAGGTGCCCCTGGCCAGTGCCCATGAGGACGCAACACTCCTTGTTGAGTGTGCTCGGACTCACAAGAGGGGGCACGGCCTGGGTGTGATAGGCCAATGAAATGGCGTCCACTACTCAGTGGGAAAGCCTCTGTTTGGAGACAGCGTTCCCTTACCGCTCTCCAGCAAAGCAGACAAAGAGCTGCTCAGAACGTCTAAAGCTCTGCGTGCTGTCCAAGTAGGTACACAAAGCACATACCGAACACAGCAACGAAGGGGCTGGGTCTGCCTCCTCCCTGGGCAGCGCTTTCAGGTTCACTACCTGGTCTTTGAAGGGCGTGGTAGGAACCTTGGGCACATAGCCCAGTCGTGGTCTTAGGATCACATGTGTGTCTGCCGGACCGAACTCCAGGCAAGTGTCGCTAACAGAGAACGCTTGTAGGTCCCCGACCCTCTTGATGGAGGCGAGCGCGATCAGCAGGGCAGTCTTTAGAGAGAGGGCTCTGAAACCAACTGATTCTAGTGGCTCGAAGGGGGGTCTCTGAAGGCCCGTGAGGACCACTGAGAGATCCCAGGAGGGGAACAGGCTTGGCCGGGAAGGATTTAACCTCTGGGCGCCTCTTAGGAACCTGATGATTAAGTTGTGCTTACCCAAAGACTTGATGTCTACTGCGTCGTGGTGGGCCATGATAGCAGCAACATACACCTTCAAGGTGGAAGGGGACAGCCTCCCCTCCAACCTCTCCTGCAGGAATAGGAGCACTGACCTAACTGCGCACATCTGTTGGTCTTCAGCCCGGGAAGAACACCAATTGCGCCACTTCAGAGCATAAAGTTGCCTGGTAAAGGGGGCTCTGGCCTGGCTGATCGTGTCTACGATGGCAGGTGGTAGACCAGCTAGATCTTCCGCATCCCATCCAGGGGCCAGACGTGGAGGTTCCAGAGGTCTGGGTGTGGATGCCAGAGCGTGCCCCGTCCCTGAGAAAGAAGGTCTTTCCTCAGGGGAATTCACCAGGGAGGGGCTGTCGCGAGGAGTATGAGGTCTGAGAACCAGGCTCGGGTAGGCCAGTAAGGAGCCACTAGGGTGACTTGTTCCTCATCCTCCCTGACCTTGCACAGCACCTGTGCAAGAAGGCTCACTGAGGGAAATGCGTACTTGCGCAGCCCCAAGGGCCAGGTGTGTGCCAGCGCATCTGCCCCGAGGGGAGCCTCTGTTCCGGCATACCAGAGCGGGCAGTGGGAGGTCTCTCGTGAGGCAAACAGGTCTACCTGGGCCTTGCCGAATCGTTCCCAAATCAGCTGAACCGACTGGGGTGAAACCTCCACTCTCCACCGGGCCAGCATTGTCGTGACAGTGCGTCCGCTATCACATTGAGGTTGCTAGTGATGTGAGTGGCACACAGCGACTTGAGTCGCAGCTGGCTCCAAAGGAGGAGACGACGTGCAAGTTGCGACATGTGGCAGGTGTGTACGCCACCATGGTGATTTATGTACGCTACCGTGGTGGTGCTGTCTGACCTGATTTGGACATGTTTGTCTCTAACTAACGGAAGAATCTTCCGCAGGGCAAAGAAAACAGTTAGCAACTCTAGGCAATTGATGTGCCAGCGCACTGGGGCCCCTTTCCAATGGTCCGCGGCTGTGTGCCCATTGCACTCGATGCCCCAACCCGATCTGGAGGCATCGGTCGGGACCAGGACGTGTCGGGACACCTGCTCCAGGGGCACTCCTGCCCTTAAAAAGCAGAGGACTGTCCAGGGTTTGAAGCACCTGTCCATCGAACGCGAACCGTAGGAAGGGTCGGTGTCGAGGCAGAATTGAGACGTGAAAGTACGTGTCCTTCAGGTCTACCGCTGCAAACCAATCTAGATCCCGGACGCAAGTTAAGATGTGTTTTTGCGTGAGCATTTTGAATGGGAGTTTGTGCAAGGCCTGGTTGAAATCTTGCAAGTCCAAGATTGGTCGTAAGCCGCTGCCTTTCTTGGGTATGATGAAGTAAGGGCTGTAGAAACCCGTCTTCATCTCAGTTGGAGTTACAGGCTCTATCACGTCTTTGAGTAAAAGAGTAGCGATTTCCACGTGCAGGGATTTGGCATGTTTGCCGTGTACTGTGGAGAAGCGGATGCCCGCGAAGGGGGGAGGGGGCCTGGCAAACTGAATTGCGTAACCAAGTCGAATGGTCCAGGCCAGCCAGCGTGACGGGTTGGGAAGGGAAAGCCACGCATCCAAGCTCCGTGCTAGGTGCACCAAAGGACGATTATTTTTTACATACCTGGCAGGGCTTCACAGCGGGGCAGAGCAGGTAGTACAGCGTTGGAGGCGCCGATGCATCCCGAGGTTCTGGTGCTGAGAAAAGACTCGAAGCGCTTACCTTGCTCCGCACACCCGGCAGGGGGCAGGTTAGTGACTGAGGAGGAGGTCCTGTACCAGAACCGGCCGGCCAGGGAACAGTCGAGGGCGGAGGGTCCTCGTCCAGCATGCCGGGACTGTTGAGGTGTGGCGGCAGAGTGCCGTAAGAACGGCATTTGCGGGCTAGGTGACCCAGAGACAAAGGAACATTTTCTTTTACTGAGAATGTGGGTATCGCAGCCCTGTATAGGGGGTGTGGCAAATGAAATAAATTTAACAAAAGATTCTCCTCCCGGCCCTCCATCGGGGGACAGAGTGGTCTGCTTACCCGCTCCGGAGCTAACGTCTTGGTCCCTGGGTCAATCGTCTCAGGAGCGTCTGGGAGCCTTACGGGTCCTTGATGGGGTCCGTGAGACTGGGGGTGTCAACTTCCTGCGGGGTGCTCGATGCGTGGGCTGAGATCTGGGCCTGGGTTGAGGCGGAGCAGGGTGTTTCTTCGCTGCAGGAGGACGCCCTCGGCGAGCAGACGGGGCATAGCCCATGGCAGCAGGCTTGCGGCGGGGCAGGATATGCGATATGGCCACCATCTGTTTCTTCACCGAGGAGAACTGCTGGGCAAAGTACTCGATGGTGTCGCCAAAGAGACTGAACTGAGAGACAGGGACGTTGAGGAAGCGCACTTTGTCAGTCTCACGCATCTCGACCAAGTTCAGCCACAGATAACGTTCCTGGACCACGAGTGTGGCCATCACCTGCCCGAGTGACTGCGCTGTGACCTTCGTGGCTCTGAGGGCGAGGTCGGTCGCTGAGCGCAGTTCCTGCAGCACATCAGGATCAGGGCTACTCCCATGCAGATCTTTGAGTGCCTTGGACTGGTGGACTTGCAGGAGGGCTACGGCATACAGGGCGGAAGCGGCGTGTCCGGCGGTCCATCAGTGACAATGTTGTCCTACAGACCTGGGAGTACAGGGCGACCCCACCAGGTAGTAGGGTTTTCGGGACACAGGTGGAGTGCAACAGCCTTATCCACCTTAGGAATCGTCGTGTACCCGTGGGCTGCTCCGCGTCGAGGGTAGCGAGAGGCTGTGAGTGGCACAGAGCCCCCAGGAACCAGTCATCCAACCGCGATGGCTGTGGGGAGGACGGAGGGTTCCAGTCCAGCCCCACGCTGGCGGCGGCCCGGGCAAGCATATCGGACATCTGCGGCTCCGATGTAGTGGCGATCTCATCCACCTCGAGCTCTAGAGGATAGGCGGACTGGTTGTAAGGCGAGCCGCTTTTGCCTTGAGCACATACAGGAGTCAACAAGCATACTGGGGGCGGGTGGTCCAAGGGGGCGTACCCGGCGGAGCTGCACCCGCTGCTGACCCAGATCGCCTCCATCACCAGCCACACCATCCTCAATCCCGTGGGAAGAAAGAGCTTTCTATTGAAAGTGAGCCGTGACCACAACGTTGCCATGGTCATGTTCTCGCAGTGAGAACATGAACCATCCACAAACGCTGCCTCAGTGTGATCACAACCTAGACACACGAGACAATGTCTGTGGCCGTCTGAAGCGGAGTGCACTCTACTGCATCCAGGAACTACACTGGGGCAGAAGGGCATCTTTACAAAGACGCGTCCTGAATAGGACGTTCAACACCAGCTGCGTGTAGCTCTTTTAGAGAAAATAACTCTTTCAGAGAAATCACTGTTTTATAGAAAAACTCTTTTAGTTTTTGCGCTGTTGAAGCGCCCAGGGGCAAATTGCACTGCCGTACAGAGAATGGAGAAAGCCGCTGAAGTGCGCCGTTGATCCAACAGCAGGCAAAGCATCAGAGGAAACAGAAACAGTTGCGTGACTCGCAGCTGACTGCAACACGACCATCGGCTCCAAAGAAAATTTCTGAATGAACTCAACGTATTTCTCTGCTTTTATACCAGTATGTCCGGGGCAGGGTATGAAAATACTGTCTGCCTAATTCCCATTAGCCTTTTTTCATAGATCAGAGGCATATTCGGCGCTCAAGAGAGACCTCTAATGTAGCTTCTTTGACACAACGTCGAAGTGAGCAACAGACGGGGAACTGATGCTTTTCAGTTTTTAAACTGCAAAGCTTCCACTAATATGAAGTGAGATCTCAGCACTGTTACACATTTTTGTGTGTCTTTCTGGAGATGCTTTGAGTGTTTGTAGGTGTTTTTCAATTCGAGTCGAGACAAAGGAGGAGCATGTGAGTACTGCCTGTGGTAATCAATGTAACTAATTAATTACTTCTAGGTTTAAATGAACAGTAACATGTAACTAACCAAAATGAGATTATGTCAAACTTCCGCAAGGTGGAATGTAAATGGTGTTGTTCTATCATTTTTGAACAAAATTCTTTTTACAATTTTATATGCCTATAAAAGACCATGTGAATGGACATACATAATTTTTTTCCAGGTGAAGGCAATTATACATGTAATCTTTGTTGGGAAATTAGAAATGTAAGCATAAGTGTAGTTCTATTGGGAAGACACGCAGGCTTGAGTGAAGTTTAAGATGCCATTTATTTGATAGATGTAAACCAGAAAGTAATGTCTCTCTCTTTGGCGTAGGCCCCGTCCGGCGGTCCGAGGGAGTTGTACCTGGAACCATGATGTCCTGCGAGATAGGAGGCAGGGGCGAGGAGCCTACCCCCGTGCGGGACGGGGCTCAACTGGTGGTGGTGGGGTGGTGGAGGTTGCAGTGTTAGCACACCGAACCAGCAATGTGATAGATTGTGAGCGGACTTATAAAGCAATGGCTTACATGCGATTGGCTAGGAATTACCCAGCTAATGATGTGATGATGTACAGGTGCTAGTCTTCCCGCTAGAACTACGCTGTGCTTCCATTTCTAGCAGGAAGATCTTGGAATTCATTAATCTGGCACCACATCCAATCACAATCCATCCTCAGTTTTATAAGCCTGACATCTGCCTCTCATTGTTCACATTCTTCCGCTTTAACAGTTTCACCTTTTCATATGTATCAGTTACCTCTGTCTATGGATATACCTGTCATAGTTGTCCTAACAAAAAGGGGGCACTCCAGAATGCTCTGAGCCACAAAACTATCTATTTAAAGTGGTAGAGAAGGAGTAGAAGTAGGAAGTTTATCTGAGCACAAGGAGAAGCGTTCCTCCTCACAACCTCTTTCAATGCACTCTATTTTGAGGAACGTATTTGTTTTTTTACTGGAATAGGATTATTATACATCTGAGGAACAAAGTGAACAATTATGAAGACCTGGATCAATAGGACCATTGTGCTTTAAAACCAAACATCGAACTCCGTTGAGAATATTCCTGGATTTATTGTTGGATCATTATTGGAACTGAGTTTTGTTTTTTCTTCTTTCGAATACTGTGCAATTTGTGGCTTAAGCTAACGGCTTAGGTCAATTAGGCTTGTGAGAGAGACATTGGGGCTTATTGGAAATTATGTAGTGAATATTTGTTGCCATAAGAACAATGCTTCATTTGCCTTAATTGTTTAGTTTGCTTGGATTGCATGATATAAATCTATAATTTGCAATACAGATGACTCATTGAAATTGGAAACATGGATGGTCTCTATTTTTATTCCTTATGTGCATCTCAAAGTTAATTCAAGCAAATGAGTGTTACATAAAATGGTACCCAAACAGGGACCTGAAACATTCAACATTAATTTTAATGAGTCATTGTATTGAATGTACTTGAGTATACTTACCCATGCTTATTTGAGAAACCAATAGTAATGCAGGGTATATTGAAGCTAAGCTATTCTCTCACTCCCCAAAACTAAAAGAAAATGGCTGCCTGACAAGATAATATTAACAAGAAGGTTTGTTAGAAGAGTCTTTATTACCTCATCCTCCTCATCCTCCAGAGGAAGACGAAAGTTTGATTACTGTGATCCTGGCAACACGAGTGAACAAAATTGAAAATAAAATGTATGAATTAGAGAAAACATGTGATGTCCATATCAATGATGTTGAAAGTCATGTACAAACAAACAAAACAGCAAGTTAACCCTATGGAAGATGAGTTACAAATTATGTTAAACCAACAGCAAAACCATCAATGGCGTTTACAGCAACTGGAAGATTCTCTGCTACCCAAAATCAAAACCGACAGCAGGTAAAATAAAACTTTGGAGAATAGTCTATAGGATTTAGGTCAAAAAATTATTGACTGCTTAAAATATAGTGATGACAAATTGAAGTCTTTGATTCAAACTTCCTACAGAGTCACCTCTACACCAACGTTTGGTCATGCTCTGACAACAGATAATTATGCTCGCCCTTTACATTTCAAAGCATCCATCCAATTGGAATTTCCAAAGTTTGTGAGCTTGAACAGAGAAGACCCTATTGCTTATTTGGAAAAATTTGAAGAATATCTCACGTTTCAGCCCTTGAATAATGCAGTGATTCTATCCATGTTGCCATCTGTTTTAACACACACTACTAAAAACTGGTGGCAAAGAAAAAAGTGAAAACTTGGTCACAATTTAAAGAAGCTTTTATACAATCCTTCTTGCCAGACGATCACAAGGTAGAGGTAGGAAGGAGGATAAGAGAAAGGAAACAAGAACATTCGTACTTTCGCATACCAGTACAGAGCCCTGTGCCTAAAACCTGCAATGTCAGAAAGTCAGATTCTCCAAACTACACTCAGAAACTGTAACCTGCGAGTATATTACAAGGTACTGTGTCTACTTTGGAGGAGTTGTATCTCATTGAGAGAGGCTTGTTCTGCCTGTCATTGTCACCAAAAGGCTCTCTCTTTGCTGATGTCTCTAAATCTGGTGGAACGAATAAAGCTGTAAGAGGGCATCATTCAAATCATAATATTGCTGTCTTCTCTGAGAATGATGGGAAACAGTTGACACCCTTGTCAAAGATTATCAATGTGAAGCCATTCTGGACATTGGCAGTACATATTCTCTAATCCAAGAATCATTCTGGGGCAGATTGAAAACCTGTACAGAACTTTTTCAGTCCAGTAGAGGGCAAAGGTTTTCTCTCGCCAACGGGTACATACAGTCAGCATTAGGAAAGGTAACTTGGCAGTGTACAGTACGTGGACACAATTATCCTTTAAGAACCTTTGTTATGAGAGACCATGACCTAACGTTTCCTATTATATTGGGCCTTGAGTTCCTCACAACCACAGGAATGAGTATTGACATTAAAACTGCTACATATACTCTACCTGAAGGAAATTAGATAACTCAACCTTTTACTTTTTCTTCTTCAAGAACCAATGTATCACAAACTCAGAAACAG
Source organism: Xyrauchen texanus (assembly GCF_025860055.1). Classification (NCBI taxonomy): domain Eukaryota; kingdom Metazoa; phylum Chordata; class Actinopteri; order Cypriniformes; family Catostomidae; genus Xyrauchen; species Xyrauchen texanus. Next base: position 61,877,132 of record NC_068276.1, read on the forward strand.
AAGCTGGAGAGTTTACTGCTCGATTGGACCTCAGTAAGCACTGGTACTTGGGACAGACAGCCATCATAAAACATCAGATTATCACCACTAATGAAATTCTCATATACAAGAGAGCATACCCAGTCCTCGATAACAAGCATGACAAACATGCGAAACAAAGGCATCATTACTCTATCTATTACTCCTTGGGCCGTGGCGGTGGTCCTTATTCCAAAGAAGGACGAGAGCACATGCTTTTACATTGACTAGAGAGCATCAAATGCAAAAACCCTCTTGATGGATTCCCATGCCACAGATCCAGGATATTCTTGAATCTTTGTACGGAGCTTCAATATTCAGCACCCTGGATCAAAAGTGGATATTGGCAAGTCAGCTTGTATGAAGATAGAATCCAAAAGACTGCTTTTGTCACCAAGAACACCCAATACGAATTTGTCCATCTACCCTGCATCAGCAAATACTGCTTTGTTTACATAGATGACCTCATAATCTATTCCAAGAACATCCTGGAGCATTTCTGTAATTTGGCGTTTACAGCAACTGGAAGATTCTCTGCTACCCAAAGTCAAAACCCAATGTCAGCAGGTAAAATAAAACTTTGGAGAATAGTCTACAGGATTTAGGTCAAACAATTATGGACTTATTAAAACATAGGGATGACAAATTGAAGTCTTTGATTCAATCTTCCTACGGAATCCATCTCAAACAACTCTTCGCCAAGTTAGAGGCAGCAGGTTTGACCCTCAACCTAAAAAAAATGTATGCTTCAAAGATCCCTTTCTTTATTGGGTTATCTTATATCTATATCTTATATCTTATAACTTTATTGAGTCCATACAGAAGCTACTAAAGTTGAAGCAGTACAGAATATTCCAGTACTGAAATTAGTCAAAGAGGTCCAATGTTTTTAGGTCTTGCTGGGTGGTATCATAAATTTACCCCACACTTCTCAGAATGTGCTGCCTCTTTACATGCTCTTAAGTACAAGGATGCAGCGTGGGAATGGACTAAGCAATGTCAAGTCAAGTCAAGTCAAGTGGTTTTTATTGTCGTTTCAACCATATACAGTTAGTACAGTACACAGCAAAACGAGACAACGTTCCTCCAGGACCATGGTGCTACATAAAAACAACAAAGGACCAACACAGGACCACATGAGACTACACAACGAAATAAAATACCTATATAAAATACCTATATATACCTATATAAAGTGCACGTGCAAACATGTGCAAAAAGTACGGGACAGTACGACACATTTCTGACAATGAACAGGACAATAGACACAGTGCAGCGCCGACTAGTACACAGTAGTGCAAAAAGATGACAGTTTCTAAAAACGTAAACATAACATACTATAAGACAGTGTTCTATGCACATAGCAGTTATTTAGGTAGCAGACAGTTATAAAGTGACAGTAATTAAAGTGCAACTCAGGACACGTGTGTGTGTGTGTGTGTGTGTGTGTGTGTGTGTGTGTGTGTGTGTCAAACCAGTCTCTGAGTATTGACGAGTCTGATGGCTTGGGGAAGAAGCTGTTACACAGTCTGGCCGTGAGGGCCTGAATGCTTCGGTACCTCTTGCCAGACGGCAGGAGGGTGAAGAGTTTGTGTGAGGGGTGTGTGGGGTCGTCCACAATGCTGGTTGCTTTGCGGATGCAGTGTTTTTTGTAAATGTCTTTGATGGAGGGAAGAGAGACCCCAATGATCTTCTCAGCTGTCCTCACTATCCTCTGCAGGGCTTTGCGGCCCGAAACGGTGCAAGTCCCAAACCAGGCAGTGATGCAGCTGCTCAGGATGCTCTCAATAGTCCCTCTATAGAATGTAGTGAGGATGGGGGGTGGGAGATGTGCTTTCCTCAGCCTTCGAAGAAAGTAGAGACGCTGCTGGGCTTTCTTGGTGATAGAGCTGGTGTTGAGGGACCAGGTGAGGTTCTCCACCAGGTGAACACCAAGGAATTTAGTGCTTTTGACGATCTCCACAGAGGAGCCGTTTATGTTCAGCGGAGTGTGTTCACCTTGTGCTCTCCTAAAGTCAACAACCATCTCTTTTGTTTTGTCGACATTCAGGGACAGGTTGTTGGCTCTACACCAGTCCGTCAGCCGCTGCACCTCCTCTCTGTATGCTGACTCGTCGTTCTTGCTGATGAGACCCACCACGGTCGTGTCATTGGCGAACTTGATGATGTGGTTCAAGCTGTGCATTGCTGCACAGTCGTGAGTCAGCAGAGTGAACAGCAGTGGACTGAGCACACAGCCCTGGGGGGCCACAGTGCTCAGTGTGGTGGTGGTGGAGATGCTGTTCCCGATCCGGACTGACTGAGGTCTCCCAGTCAGGAAGTCCAGGATCCAGTTGCAGAGGGAGGTGTCCAGGCCCAGTAGGTTCAGCTTTCCAATCAGGTGCTGGGGAATGATTGTGTTGAATGCTGAGCTGAAATCTATGAACAGCATTCGAACGTATGAGTCCTTATTGTCTAGGTGGGTGAGGGCCAGATGGAGGGTTGTGGCGATGGCATCATCTGTTGAACGGTTTGGACGATACGCAAACTGCAGTGGATCTAGTGAGGGGGGCAGCTGGGTCTTAATGTGTCTCATGACGAGCCTCTCGAAGCACTTCATGATGATGGGTGTAAGTGCGACGGGACAGTAGTCGTTGAGGCAGGACACTGAAGACTTCTTTGGCATGGGGATGATGGTGGTGGTGGTGGTGGGGGAAGATTTCGGTAAGAACATCTGCTAGCTGGTCTGCACATCCTCTGAGCACTCTGCCAGGAATGTTGTCTGGTCCAATAGCCTTCCATGGGTTGACTCTACCTAGAGTTTTCCTCACATCTGCCGTGGTAAGACAGAGCACCTGGTCATTGGGAGGAGGGGTGGTCTTCCTCGCCACCACGTCATTCTGCACTTCAAACCGAGCGTAGAAGTCGTTCACCGCATCTGGAAGGGAGGCATCTTTGTCACAGGCAACTGATGTAGTCCTGTAGTTGGTGATGGCCTGGATGCCCTGCCACATGCGCCGCATGTCACCGATGTCCTGGAAGTGACTGTGGATTCTCTGGGCGTGTGCACGCTTTGCCTCTCTGATTGCCCGTGACAGTTTGGCCCTAGCTGTTCTTAGGGCTGCCTGAAGGCGGAGTCTCGGGACCTCAGCAGCGTGCGCACCTCCGCAGTCATCCACGGCTTCTGGTTGGAGCGTGTGGTGATGGTCTTGGAGAAAGTGACATCATCAATGCACTTGCTGATGTAGCTGGTCACTGATGCTGTGTATTCCTCCAAGTTGGTAGAATCGCCATCCCTGAACATGTGCCAGTCAGTACACTCAAAACAGTCCTGAAGAGCAGAGAAAACCTGGCTCCTGCTGGCCAGGTTTTCACCTGCTTCTGAAGCGGTTTTGTGCGTCTGACAAGCGGTCTGTATGCTGGAATTAACATAACAGAGATGTGGTCTGAGTAGCCGAGGTGGGGGCGGGGCTCCGCCCGGTACGCACCTGGGATGTTTGTGTAAACAAGATCAAGCGCGTTCGCCCCTCTCGTTGCAAAGTCCACATACTGAAGGAATTTAGGGAGCACTGTCTTGAGATTTGCATGGTTGAAATCTCCGGTGACAATAAACAGTCCGTCGGGGTGAGCGTTCTGCAGTTTGCTCATAGCCCCATACAGTTCACAGAGCGCTTCCTTAGTGTTAGCGCTGGGGGGAATGTAAACTCCGGTTATGCAAACAGTGGTGAAATCCCATGGTAGATAAAAAGGTCTGCATCTAACAGTCACAAGCTCCAACAGCGATGAACAGTAACTAGAGACTAGCATAGAGTTCTTGCACCATTCCGTGTTGATGTAAACACACAAGCCACCACCGCGAGTCTTACCGCAGAGAGCTGTATTTCTGTTGGCACGAAACGAGGCGAGCCCGTCTAGCTGAATGGCGGCATCCGGAACTCTGTCGCTGAGCCACGTCTCCATGAAAACAAAGACGCAGCAGTCTCTAAACTCACGCTGCGTAGCCTGCTGGAGTCGGATATAGTCCAGTTTATTGTCCAGGGAGCAAACATTTGAGAGCAGGATAGACGGGAGAGCCAGCCGGCTAGGGTTTGTTTTTAGCCTAGCATGGACCCCCGCCCTCTTTCCGCGCTTCCCGCTTTCTCGCACATCGCTTTACGACGTCCTCTCCCCCGGCCACCGGCATCAGGCGACGCCGAGGACTGGAGGCCTGGTCTCCGCAGCAAGCCGAGTTCGCTTAGCGCCTCCTGCAGGTCATCATGCAGCTTGGTTTTTGCATGAGTCTTATATTTCAGTAGTGTCTGGCGATGGTAGACATGAACACCGGTTGCTCCGATGTCTATGTGCTGCGATAGTTGGGCTTTTTTAACAAAAATAGCACCATTGTGGATCCGGAGTGGCCGCTGCGTGCTACCGCGCTGCCATCTTGGATCAGAGGCTGATCAACAATCCATTGAAGATCTGAAAAGGATTAGGAGCTTTACTTACCCAGGATTATGATGGAGGAGAGCATGTTGTTGCTTATGCTTCCAGACTTCTCCACAGAGCTGAGAGATATTGCGCTACTGCGGAAAAGGAATGCCTAGCGGTGTTGTGTGCAGTGGAGAAATTGTCATTATTTGGAGGGAAGGTGCTTCAAAGTACTGACATCATGCTGCCCTAACTTGGGTGTTCAATCATCCTCGGCCAACATCTCGCCTGACCAGGTGGGCTATATGCTTGCAGAGTTTCAACTTCATTGTGAAGTACTGTAAAGGACAGTATAATGTAGTGCCGGACACTTTGTCATATGGAATAACCATACAAGAAATGCAAGTCCACATTGTGATATGTCAATCCCTAGGATCTGACTACAACCTGCTTGTCAATTGGGATGAGAAGCAAGATCAGTCTCTCCAGAATAAATAAATGACTTGACTCCAGTAATTATGGGATTCTGCAAAGTTACCATCCTACCCATATACACTATGTTATTCAGAATGACTACTTGTTATTTCCGAGTGGTAATGTTAGAAAACCCAGAAAACGTTTATGTATATCATGTCAAAAGGTTTAAAAGTTTTTTTGGATTTGTTCAACTTTTTTTGTTCTTTTGAGGTTGAGGGATGTGTAACAGTTTTGCTGGTGCGCCTATCCTTATGAGGGCTCTCCATAGACATAATTATTTTTATACTGTACGAACTATAGATTATATCTCCTTACCCTATCCCTAAATCTAACCCTCACAAAAAAACGTTCTGCATTTTTAAATTTTCAAAAAACATTGATTAGTATGTTTTTTTTAAGTGTTTGGAATTATGGAGACACTAGAAATGTCCTCATAAACCATATTTCTAGCATAATACCCTTGTATTTACCAGTTTGTAACCTAAGAAAATGTCTTCGTAAACCACCCAAACCTGCCCACACAAACACACACACGCTTACATACTTACACAAGTACAAAATACTGCTGACTTTTATTAAATTTGACTTTTTATTAAACAAACTTTTTTATTAAACTCTTCTCCCTGCTGAATTTGCTCCTTTTCTCCTAACTAATCTGGACCTTTTTCATATTTGATCCTGATTTAGTCTGTTCTTTGTAAAGCTAATTGCTTTCTGTTTGAATCCAGATTGTGTGTGAACGCACATCTTTTCATCTCTCCCTCTCTCTGTAACACTTGATTGGTAATAATGTGTAAGCAGTGGAGTATAAGGAAGTGTGTCCTGGGACTACAGCTCTATTAACTGGATTACAGCATTGGACATGAGTGTTAGACTGTTCTGATGTTGATGTATTGTCTAGAGAGATGGGCAGTACTCAAAGATAAAGACCTGGTGAATAATTGTAGATTTCAATGGGAAACATCTTCGCTTTTTAATTTATCTAAATGTCTGTCCTTTAAATTGACTACATTTCTGATATGAATGAGATGTTTGATGGATCTAGCAGTGTTAAAAGCAAACGCGTGTCAGAGTTTTGTGACACTTTAAATGTCTCGTGATATCCTGGCTGAAAGGTTATTGCAGTAATTGCCTTTCTGGATACTGAATCAGATATTCAAATATTATTTTGGATGGAAGCTCTTTTTAATATTTTTCCTTCCATATAACATAACAGGCACATACGTTTGGTGTTCTCTGGGTGTACCTTATAATGGTCATCTTCTGAAAAGAACTGAGGCATATTACTAAAATGTAAGGACTTAAAGATGATAATAACAAACACTTAAGTAATGACAAAACTAGAATTTCTATCAGAGTGAAACCTGAAGGACATCACTGGACCACTTCAGTTTGCTTACCAAGCAAACAGGTCTGTGGATGATGCTGTCAACATGGGACTGTAATCCTGCAACACCTTAACAGACCTGGGACTAATCCAAGGATCCTATTTGTGGACTTCAGTTCAGCCTTCAATACCATAATGCCTGATCTTCTCTCAACCAAACTGAAACAGTTTGCCGTGCCAACCACAATCTGTCAGTGGATCAACAGCTTTCTGACAGTTGGCAGCAGCTAGTGAGACTGGGGTAACTCACATCCGGGACCCTCACAATTAGCACTGGTGTGTTTTCTCTCCACTGCTCTTCTCCCTGTACACAAATGACTGCACTGCAAAGGACCATTTTGTCAAGCTCTTGAAGTTTGCAGACGACACCATGGTAAACTGCAAACCCCTCCCCCATAGGCTGAAGAATGGCACTCTGAAGAGGTGGGAAGACTATGATCTATTGGAGGGGTGTGTCGTTCTGTCACACAGTACAGAGAGGACAAGGGTTAAGTGGATGGATGGATGGATAGATAGATGGATGTTCTATCCACTGAAGTTTGTTTTGACTTCCAAACTGTTCTTCTACATTAAATGTCAGTGACTAGATTAAATAATTGTCCATTACACTGAAATTGTAAATAATACGTAAACATCAGAAATTCTTCAAAAATGTGTTTCAGTTCGATTTGAACATTTGTGTGAGCTGATGGCAATTACTGTATCAGACTGATATGAGCAGAAACAGGCCAATCTGAGATGAGAAGAAACTCTGACAGGCCCATTACTGCCATGCTAATGTCAGCGCTCTGCTAACTCTCATGGATGCATTTGGCTCAAAAGCCAGTTAGTAGATAATGGATGCAGGAGCTCCAATATTCCAGATTCTAACAAATTTAATACCAAAGTTCATACTTTCACAAAATAGCTAGTGCCTTTAAATGTCATTGAAAATTTAATGTGGTACATACAGTATGTGTACATCACTAGCTGGAGGCTGCTAGTATTTGTCTGTGGTGAATTTTGTTCAATTTAATGTCATTGTTGTGTTCCAAAAATAGTTTATTTCTCTGACTGGATAATACATTTAATGTGTTGAAAATGGTTTGACTCCACATAATGGTCAGTAAGATGGAGCTTCCCTGATTTATGTGCAGAGATGCTGTTAGGGTGTGTAGTTAAAGAAATAATTCAGTCATAAATAATACTTCTCTTTTCATTTACTCACCCTTTTGCCGTTTCAAACGCGTACAACTTTCTTTCTTCTGCAGAACACAAATGAAGATATTTTGATCAAGATAATAGGTGCTATTGTGCATTCAATGCAAGTCGATTGGCCCTAACTTTCAAGCTCCAAAAATGACAGTGGTTTAATTCGTGTCTTCTGAAGGAATATGATGGTTTTGGGTGAGAAACAGACCAAATTAAACGTTAATCTTGACATCTGATGTTTCCTTGATGCGATCATCATTTGATTACACTTCCTCATGCATGATGCATGCACAGAGTGCTGCACGCTTCAGAAGACATGGATTGAACCACTAGAGTTGAATGTATTACCTTTGTGATCACTTTATATAACTTTTGGAGCTTAAAAGTGTTGCAAGACCCCACTGACTTGCATTGTATGGGCAAAAAACCCATCAAAACGTCTTCATTAGTCTTCCACAGAAGAAAGTCATACAAATAATTTTATTAAAAAAGGGTTATTAATACAATTATCATTTAATTATTTTTAAACACTATTAAAATCGTATTTTATCTAAATTACACAAAGATCATTAATCGACTTTATAGACATTACAGTTTTATCGTCTGTTAATGCTGATATTCTGTAAAGCTGCTTTGAAACGATGTGTGTTGTGAAAGGCGCTATACAAATAAAATTGACTTGACTTGAAATTAGAAATGTAATTAGGGTCATTGAGTGATGAGGAAAAAAATATATATATATATTGAGGGAGGATGAAGGTGGACAGTTAAGTGTGAGGGCACATAGTTAAGCTTGAGGCTAGATAGTGTCTGTAAGTGTGAAGGTGGATAGCTGTGTGTGAGGGAAGTGTTGTCCATGTCTGTAATACTTATCCTCTTAGAGTGCCAATTTCCTACGAAACTCAGTCGGCCATATCTGCTGCTCCTGAGGGGATGATCGGGACAGAGGGATGTCTTTAAGCTTTGACTTAACCCTACTCTTGTCGTTGCTCTCTTTCAATGGATATTTTCTCTCAGTTGCACCTTGAGTGAAAGAATGAGGAAGTGTGTCTTAAGGTGAGGAAAGAGAACCACGGTTTGTTCTGTATGATTGTTCTGAGGTTGCTGCTGGCACCTAGCTAGAGTCTGTGTTTGTTGCCTGCTAGTTTTTTAGCATCACTTATATATCTGTTTTCAGCCTTTAATACTTAACATCTGCCATTTTTAAGCATGCATCGGGTTTTCCCTCGTATTATTCGCGATTAAACTGTGAGCATTTTTTCAGCGCACACCCGTTTTTTTCTCCTCTGCGGTACACAGATTATTGCATTGATCTCAAAGCACCACTTATCAAGAACAACCAACAACAACAACAAACAATTGCGTGATGGATTCATATCAATCTCAAACCCTCACTGCTCAGGAACAACAAACAATTTGCGGTAAGTCATGGCATCCACTCATGTTATTTCTTCCTGCATTGCATGTCACATGTTTACAATAGCCTCCTCCGTCATCAGCGAGGGATTCACTTGTGATAAATGTAAGGAATTAGTCAGGCTGATGGAGAAGGTTAATGAGTTAAAGACTTGCATCCGAACGCTAGTGGAGGTCAGTGAGAAAGAGAAGCCGGTAGATACTTTTTCGGATGTGGGCAGTACAGAGAGCAACATACACACTTTGGTTCCGGCTGTAGAGCCCCTGCAGCAGGGCATTTGGGTGACGTCTCGACAGCATACTCGCTCAGCAAAGAGACACCACTCTCCCATTCCGGTTAGTGTTTCAAATCGATTCTCCCCACTCAGTGATACTCCCACTGAGAATCATGAGGAAAGAGCCCTTGTTATCAAATCAAATCAAATCAAATCAAATCAAATCACTTTATTGTCACACTACCATGTACACAAGTGCAACAGTAGGTGAAATTCTTGTGTGCAGTTCCGAGCAACATAGCAGTCATGACAGTGACGAGACATATACCAATTACAATAAACAACATACACAAAACAATTTACATATCAAATGTACACATACTTACACAAAACAATTACAAATCAGATGTACACATACTTACACAACACAATAATTATATACAATGCAGAATATAGAACAGAATATACAATACAATACAATAAGTGGGAGTATATGAAATATATATGTGTATATATATATATAGCAGTTGTATTGAGGAGAATATGTTGACAGTCCAGTGTGAGATTATAGCTGAATAAAGTGCAGTGCTAATTATTGATCCTGATAGATCAAGAGTTCAACAGTCTGATTGCTTGGGGGAAAAAGCTATCATGTAGTCGGCTGGTGCGGGTCCTGATGCTGCGATACCGCCTGCCTGATGGTAGCAGTGAGAACAGCCCATGACTTGGGTGACTGGAGTCTCTGATGATCCTCCGAGCTTTTTTCACACACCGCCTGGTGGGAGGGAAGCTCACCTCCGATGATGTTCCTGGCAGTTCGCACCACCCTTTGCAGGGCTTTGCAGTTGTGCGCGGTGCTATTGCCGTACCAGGCGGTGATGCAGCCAGTCAGGATGCTCTCTACAGTGCTGGTGTAGAACCGTGTGAGGATGTGGTGGTTCATTCCAAACTTCCTCAGCCGTCTCAGGAAGAAGAGGCGCTGGTGAGCCTTCTTCACAACGGCCTCAGTGTGGACGGACCATGTGAGTTCCTCAGTAATGTGGACACCGAGGAACTTGAAGCTGCTGACTCTCTCCACCGGTGCTCCATTGATGGTGATGGGGCTGTGTTCTCCGTCTTTCTTCCTGAAGTCCACAACAAGCTCCTTGGTTTTACTGACGTTGAGGGAGAGGTTGTGCTCCTGACACCAGCGTGTCAGAGTGTGCACCTCCTCTCTGTAGGCTCGTTCATCATTGTCAGTGATCAGACCTACCACCGTCGTATCATCAGCAAACTTAATGATGGCATTGGAGCTATGTGTTGCCACACAGTCATGTGTGTACAGGGAATACAGGAGTGGGCTGAGAACACAGCCCTGCGGGGCTCCAGTGTTGAGGGTCAGTGATGAGGAGGTGTTGCTGCCCATTCTAACCACCTGACGTCTGCCTGACAGGAAATCCAGGATCCAGCTGCACAGCGAGCTGTTTAAGCCCAGAGCCCGGAGTTTCTCATCAAGCTTGGAGGGCACTATGGTGTTGAATGCTGAGCTGTAGTCTACAAACAGCATTCTCACATATGTGTTCCTTTTTCCAGGTGGGAGAGAGCAGTGTGTATTGTAGATGCAATGGCATCATCAGTGGAGCGGTTGTTGCGGTAGGCAAACTGCAATGGGTCCAAAGAGGGGGCAGAACAGAGCAGATGTGATCTCTGATTAACCTCTCGAAGCATTTGCTGATGATGGGGGTCAGAGCAACAGGACGCCAGTCATTTAAGCATGTGATTATAGCTTGCTTCGGTACAGGCACAATGGTTGATGTTTTGAAGCATGTGGGGACTACAGACAGGGAGAGGGACAGATTGAAAATGTCCGTAAAAACACCAGCCAGTTGATTCGCGCACGCTCTGATGACACGGCCCGGAATGCCGTCTGGACCCGCGGCTTTACGGATGTTCACCCGTCGGAATGATCGGGTTACATCCACAACAGAGACGGAGAGTGAATCAACCTCTGTAGCGTCAGTCGCGAGTGCACTCTCCGCGAGGGCGGTGTTATGCTCAAAACGAGCATAAAATGTATTAAGTTCGTCCGGGAGAGATGCAGCGGTGTTCATGGCGGAGACTTTATTCCGCTTGTAGTCCGTGATTGTGTTAATTCCCTGCCACATACTTCTGGAGTCAGTGGTGTTGAACTGACTTTCAAGTTTGTGCCTGTACTGGCGTTTAGCTGCACTGATAGTGTTACGGAGGGCATAACTGGCTTGTTTACGCTCCTCCGTGTTAGGAGAATTAAGCGAGGTCCGCGCAGTGAGTGCCGCCGAACATCGCCGTTAACCCATGGTTTCTGGTTGGGGTATATCCGTATAGTTTTGGTCGGAACAACGTCCTCTACGCACTTCCTGATGAAACACGTTACGCTGTCAGCGTAAACCTCGATGTCGTCATCAGAGGCGGACCGGAACATCTCCCAGTCCGCGTGATCAAAACAGTCTTGTAGCGCAGAGTCTGATTGGTCCGACCAGCACTGGATCGTTCTGAGGGTGGGTGCTTCCTGTTTCAGTTTCTGCCTGTAAGCGGGCAGAAGCAGAACGGAAGAATGGTCCGATTTGCCAAATGGGGGCGGGGGAGGGATTTGTAGCCTTCCGGAAGGGAGAGTAACAATGATCCAAAACCCGGTCCCCTCGTGTGTTGAACTTTATGTGTTGGTGGTATTTTGGGGCGATTGCTTTGAAGTTGGCTTTGTTAAAGTCCCCGGCAACAATGAACGCAGCCTCAGGGTGCTGCGGTTTCCTGCTCACTTATACACCCATACAGTTCCCTGAGTGCCCGGTCTGTGTCGGCTTGCGGGGGATGTACACAGCTGTGATGATAACCGCTGTGAATTCCCTCGGCAGCCAGAATGGTCGACACAGAAGCATGAGATATTCCAGATCAGGAGAGCAAAAGACTTGATGAAATGTACGTTCCTCTGATCACACCATGATTTGTTGATCATAAAACATACACCACCACCTCTGCTTTTACCAGAGAGGTCTTTCGCTCTGTCCGCTCGGTGCACGGAAAAGCCCGTGATTTTGATGGCCGAGTCTGGAATCTCCGTAGACAGCCAGGTTTCTGTAAGGCACATAACGCAGCAGTCCCTCGTCTCTCGTTGGAAAGAGATCCGCGCTCTCAGCTCGCAGAGTTTGTTGTGCAGAGACTGAACATTTGCCAGTAGTATACTGGGTAGCGGGGTCGATTTGCACGACGTCTTACTCTGATGAGAACGCCGGCTCGTTTTCCTCTTTTCCTTCTGCGTTTCCGCGGCCGAGCAGCACAGACAAAGGGCTCCGCCGGCGTGTTTGTAAACAGCGGGTCGGCATTAAGGAATTTGAAGTCCGGTTTTCGATGTGTGATTGTAGAACTAATGTCCAAAAGCGTTTGTCTGTCGTAAACAATAAGGCAGACAACATCCAAGACAAAAAAACAAAGAACTGTAAACAAAACAAACAATAAACCGCAGTGTTGTAACGGAGCTCGCAACGCAGCAGCCATACTCGGCGCCATCTTGAGTATCAGCGATTCTATTGCAAGGAACGTGGAAATAGAGACTTCAGCCACTATTGTTAATTGCATTTCGGGGGCCAGAGCGTCTGACATCAAATCAAATTTACAAGTGCTGGCTAATGCTAAACGTAGATTTTCTAAAATTGTTATTCATGTCGGCACTAACAATGTCCAGCTTCGCCAGTCAAAGATCACTAAAGATAATGTTAAAGAGGTGTGCAAATTTGCAAAAACGATGTCAGACACTGTAATATGCTCTGGTCCCCTCCCTGCTCGTTGTGGTGACGAGGTTTATAGTAGATTAGTGTCACTGAATGGCTGGATGTCTGAGTGGTGTCTGAAGAATAAAATAGGATTTATAGACAATTGGAAGAGTTTTTGGGGTAGACCTGACCTGCTAAAGAGAGACAGACTCCATCCCTCCAGGGAAGGTGCCACTCTCCTCTCTAGTAATTTTGCTCATAGTCTTAATAATGATAGTAATTGATAACTGGGGCCCAGGTCAGGAAGCAGACAAACTGTTTAATCTGAACGTCTGCTAGCTGCCTTGAGACGTCACACAGGTCACATAAACTACAACACATAGAGACTGTATCACCTAGATATCTCATAGAGACTGTGTCTGTTCCCCAAACTACCAAACACAATACCCTCACTAAGTCATTTAGAAAAAATTTGATTGAGGCTACTAAACATTAGATGTCTTTCTACCAAAGCACTAATTGTCAATTAAATTATTACAGATCATAGATTGCATGCGCTCTGTTTGACTGAAACCTGGCTTAAACCGGATGACTATATTAGTTTAAATGAATCTACTCCCCCAGGTTATTGTTATAAACATGAGCCTCGTCTGAAGGGTCGAGGAGGAGGTGTTGCTACAATTTACAGTGAAATTTTTGGTGTTACTCAGAGGACAGGATATAAATGTAAGTCTTTTGAACTAATAATGCTTAATGTGACAGCGTCAAATATAAATAAAAAATCTCTGTCGTCTTTTACCCTTGCTACAATGTATAGATCACCCGGGCCTTATTCTGATTTCCTTGGTGAATTTGCTAATTTTTTATCAGATCTTGTAGTTACTGTAGATAGAGCTTTAATTGTTGGTGACTTCAACATTCACATAGATAATGAAAATGACACATTGGGATTAGCATTTATTGATATTCTCAACTCTCTTGGAGTCAGACAAAATGTAACAGGACCAACTCTATGGGCTGAAATATGTGCCACCAGAAACTGAATTTGAACCATTTATATTTGAATTTGAATGGCTGAACTTGAATAATTGCATTGAAAAACTGAATTTGAATCACATCATTTGAAATTGTATTGTTTAATTAAAATTGAATTTATTCAAAAACTGAATCTGAATTGTATCATTTGAAATTGAATTTATTCGTTTGGAACTGAAGTCCAATCAAATTTGATCCTCACTGAAAATTAAACTCTCTATATATCTTCACATTCACTTCTCACAATTCAGATTCAGTTCTCAAATTCAATTTCAAGTTACTGAGACAGACATCCGGGTAGTTGGAGGATGAAGGAAGAGCAATCGAGCGCAGATCGATAGATAGCGTTCATTGGCGCACAGGACTCCTCTTGGGCCAATCAGCACCAATGTTTTGGAGCACAGAACGTTACCCGCCATGAAACTATGGAATTACGATTGTGTCAATAATAATGAATGTAACTTTATAAAACTGAACGTAACTTTATAAAACTGAACATAACTTTTTCAGAAACTATCAAAAATATTCCATTACAAAAGAAGAAAAACACAATTCAAATGAAAAAAAAATGAACTCAGTCGCACGAATTTAACAGGCTCTTCAAATATGCTTCATTTTTTGTTAATGTTTTTCAAAGATTCGTTTTCGCAAATCGTGGATTCTGAATACATTGCCACAGATTTCGCTCACGCTTCGCAGTTTTTCGTTTGCTGTTTTGAGACAAACCTCTCGTGGGGGTGGGCTTAACAGTGATCTACTCTGATTGGATAGTGAGCTTTTGATGGACAGGTGCTCTCTGACCCGGATGTACAGACGTCACTCAGTGGCGCGCATATTGGAAAGCTCTCGCGGTGATTTGTAGTTATGCAATACGTCGTGCTTTGTTGTATTACTTACTAACAATATGTAAATAATATTTGACCTATAATTATATTATTTAATATTATATGAGACCTTCGATCGTCTAATAATCGTCTTCGATCAGTCTGTAAAGATGAGCTCTCAGGAGAGACACGGAGCGGCATCATCTTCCTCCTCCTCTTGTTTTTTATTTATTTAAAAAAAAAAAAAAATGATTTTTTTTTTAATGCAAAGAACAGGAACATACAAAAGAGAAAGCATACGTACATCACATAATATCAACCAAAACATTAAAGAAGACAAAAATAAATAATAATAATAAAAAAAAGATAATAATAATAATGTATATAACAATAAAAGAAGAGGTAGGGCCATTACATCACACAAAAATGTTCACATGAAGCGATCAAATGCAATGCAGATTCTAACAGTCCTTATGGCTTTCTTATTAGTAGATACTGAAATCAAATTTAGATAATTTTCTATTTCTTTTAAGAAGACAGAGAAGATAGGTTTACAGTTTAAAAATTTGTGTTTGTGAATATAGAATTTGCTTAGGAAAATAATTAAATTAATAACAAAACAGACATTTTCGTTTGTGGGGTCTGAATCAAAATACCCAAATATAATGTTTCTCATATGTATTGAGAAGCCTGGCAAAATCTTACACTTGATAAAAACATCAATTTCATTCCAGAGCTTCTGAGTGTAATAACACGACCAAAATAAATGAACCACTGTTTCATCAGAATTCACACAAAAAGAGCATGTTAGCTCAATGTCAGATTTAAATCTTTGTATAAATTTCTTAACGGGATAGAACCTGTGTATCAACTTAAAGGAAATTTCTTTCACTTTATTTGTGAGAATGAATTTCTGCTGTAAAGACCAGATTTTTTCCAATTAAGGTTACCAACCAAATTATTCCAAAAGGAAATAACAGGTGGAACAGAAATCAAATCCTTAAGAAATAAAGATCTTATAGTTTTTAGCTTTCGACTCTGAAAAACAGATTTGACCAACAGAAGTATCACAAGGTTTAGGAAAGGATGCAGTAGATACTGGTGTGAAGTAATTACGTTTTTAAAAAGCATACATAAACCAGAGGGAATAGCACCCATTACTGTAGCAAATTCTTTTGGGGTTACTGGTATTTGGTATTCAGAAAGAAATTCTTAATATCTGAATAAAAGACCTTGCTTATTAAACAAATGCTCCACTCCTCCTCCTCTTGTCCTTCAAGGCAGCTTGAAGTAAGTTTGTGTTACTGAAGTAACCAATAACAACGAATTTAATTTAAATGACAAAGTTTTATTCATGTAACGTTACAGTGTGCAACAGTTCTGGCTTTATTTTGCAAATTTATTGTTTAACCACTTCAGCTCTGCAGGATATTTTGAATTTTTTAGAGAATTAGGCATATCTGAATTTAAAAGAGCGTCCTGCCCACATACATTGGAGTAAATGGATAGAAATTGTCTAATTTTACAGAAAACACTCTAAATTTCAACACAGTGGTGGAATATTGCATATATTTTATTATATTTATTCACAATGTTTTGATAAACACATATAAAATATCATATTTTTATATATTTTTTAATAATTTTTTTATTGTCATTCACAAGTTTGCAATGCACTGATGTCATGTCATGATGTTATGTAGTTTGATTGTTTGCTCTTTTGCACAGTTATTATATTCAAATTCGAATTATATTCAAATATTATATTCAAATTCACTACGTGTCAATGTAGACAGTGCAGATATCAAACTGGTCTTTATTCTACAGCAAGGCAGAAATCTTGGTGCAGATGCTGCAGCTGTACATAACAACCTTGAAATTCTTAACCAGTCGCTCGGGAATACCAGCACAAGGCAGGGTCAGCAGCAGTCCGTTCAGCAGTCGGGGCAGAGTCAAACAGTGGACCAAGATATGGCCAGGTTTCAGTTTTGCAGTCATGACAATGACAAAACAGCAACATTTTATTTAGCATGCATTTACAATACAACAATAAATTTGCAAAATAAAGCCAGAACTGTTGCACACTGTAACGTTACATGAATAAAAGTTTTATCGATGTTATTGGTTACTTCAGTAACACACGAACTTACTTCAAGCTGCCTTGAAGGACAAGAGGAGGAAGATGATGCCGCTCCGTGTCTCTCCTGAGAGCTCATCTTTACAGACTGATCGAAGACGATTATTAGACGATCGAAGGTCTCATATAATATTAAATAATATAATTATAGGTCAAATATTATTTACATATTGTTAGTAAGTAATACAACAAAGCACGACGTATTGCATAACTACAAATCACCGCAGAGCTTTCCAATATGCGCGCCACTGAGTGACGTCTGTACATCCGGGTCAGAGAGCACCTGTCCATCAAAAGCTCACTATCCAATCAGAGTAGATCACTGTTAAGCCCACCCCCACGAGAGGTTTGTCTCAAAACAGCAAACGAAAAACTGCGAAGCGTGAGCGAAATCTGTGGCAATGTATTCAGAATCCACGATTTGCGAAAACGAATCTTTGAAAAACATTAACAAAAAATGAAGCATATTTGAAGAGCCTGTTAAATTCGTGCGACTGAGTTCATTTTTTTCATTTGAATTGTGTTTTTCTTCTTTTGTAATGGAATATTTTTGATAGTTTCTGAAAAAGTTATGTTCAGTTTTATAAAGTTACGTTCAGTTTTATAAAGTTACATTCATTATTATTGACACAATCGTAATTCCATAGTTTCATGGCGGGTAACGTACTGTGCTCCAAAACATTGGTGCTGATTGGCCCAAGAGGAGTCCTGTGCGCCAATGAACGCTATCTATCGATCTGCGCTCGATTGCTCTTCCTTCATCCTCCAACTACCCGGATGTCTGTCTCAGTAACTTGAAATTGAATTTGAGAACTGAATCTGAATTGTGAGAAGTGAATGTGAAGATATATAGAGAGTTTAATTTTCAGTCAGGATCAAATTTGATTGGACTTCAGTTCCAAACGAATAAATTCAATTTCAAATGATACAATTCAGATTCAGTTTTTGAATAAATTCAATTTTAATTAAACAATACAATTTCAAATGATGTGATTCAAATTCAGTTTTTCAATGCAATTATTCAAGTTCAGCCATTCAAATTCAAATATAAATGGTTCAAATTCAGTTTCTGGTGGCACATATTTCAGCCCATACAACTCATCGCCATAATGATACGCTAGATTTAATTCTTTCATATGGAGTTGATGTTGATAATATTAAAATTCTGCAGCAGAACGATGACATGTCGGATCATTACATCGTCTCTTGTATGCTGCAATCAGATAATGTTACTCAATCTACACCACACTATCGTTCAGGTAGAACTATTCTTTCGACCACTAAAGATAGCTTCACTAATAATCTTCCAGATCTATCACATACACTCAACAAACCCCAAAGCCCAGAAGAACTTGATGAAATAACAAAAAATATAAATGCAGTCTTCTCTAGCACTCTTGATATTGTCGCCCCACTTCGATAAAAATAAATTCAAGAAATAAGCCCTGCACCATGGTACAATGATCACACTCATGATCTCAAGAGAGCAGCTCGGAAAATGGAGCGCATGTGGAAAAATACAAAATTAGAAGTATTTCGTGGTGCATGGAAGGATAGTGTCTGTAGCTACAAACAGGCACTAAAAGCTGCTGGTCAGCATATTTTAGTAAACTCATAGAAAATAACCACAACAATCCTAGATGTTTATTCAGTACTGTGGCAAAATTGGTTAGGAATGAAGCCTCAACAGAACCAGATATTACGTCATGGCTCAAGAATAATGACTTCATGAATTTCTTTACAGATAAAATTGAAATAATCAGAAATAAAATTGGAATTATGCAATCATCTGTCATAGCACCTCAGAAAACAGTGTCTAATAATTTTCCTCATGTGCAACTTCAATCTTTCTCTGTCATAGGTCATGAAGAGCAAACAAAACTTATCGAAACATCAAAAGCCACAACTTGTTTGCTAGATCCTATACCAATTAGATCCTATATAAGCTCTTAAAAGAGGTATCTCCTGTAATCGCAGAACCTCTTCTTAATATCATTAACACCTTGCTATGCTTAGGACATGTCCCAAGAAACTTTAAAATGGCAATTATCAAACCGCTTATTAAGAAGCCACAACTTCATCCTGAGAACTGACTAATTGTAGGTTAATCTCCTGTTTATGTCAAAAATACTAGAAAAGGTAGTATTCTCTCAAATATGTTCATTTCTACAGAGAAATAGTATATACGAAGAATTTCAGTCAGAATTTAGGCCTTATCACAGTACAGAGACTGCACTTATCAGAGTTACAAATGACTTATTTTTTATTTTTTTTTAATTTTTTTTTATTTAACCTTTATTTATCCAGGTAAACTGTTTGAGAACCACTTCTCATTTACAAACATGACCTGGCCAAGAGGCTACAGGAATAAATAAGAACATACTGTACAGCTGTACATAGTCAAACACATAACACATAGAACAAGCAACTAAATTAAAAAAAGATAGACAACAAAGGGGAAAAGAAAAGGAATAGAGTGCTTAAATATGTGTGTATAAATATGGTTCATGATTGTCAGCAGGAACAAGAGTCAACTATGTAATTTTTGAGATTTTGTTTAAAGGTGGAGATTGAGATCAGAGATGTAAGTTTCAGGGTATTTTGTAGTATATTCCAGTCATGTACTGATGCAAAGCGGAAGGCATTACGTCCAAAGCTAGTAGAAGTAGGGGGGGGGGGGGGGTACTAAATTTAATCAAATTACTTGATCTTGTGTGATAGGTGTTATGAGCGCCATGAAGTAGGGATGACAAATATAGAGGTGCCTTGCCCAGAATTGTCTTGTATATGAAGAGAAACCAATGATGGAGCCGCCGGGTATAAAGGGAGGGCCAACCCACCAGTTTATACAGGTCACAGTGATGAGTGTGAAAGGGTGCATTAGTGGCAAAACGGATGGCTGAATGATAGATTGTGTCAAGTTTTTTTAGAGCTGTGTTTGGTGCCATTCTGTAGATAATATCGCCGTAATCCAAAATTGGCAGTACTGTCGTCTTAACGAGGGTGCATTTGGAAGCATGGGTAAAGGAGGCTTTATTACGGAAAAGAAAAGCTAGTCTAGCTTTGACTTTTGTTTGAAGGTTATTGATGTGTGTAATGAATGACAGAGATTAATCCAACCAGATACCTAGATATTTATATTCTTTGACATACTCCAGAGCCATACCGTTCATGCAGGTGATTATAGGTGGAGTCTCTGTAACCTGTTTTCGGATAAAAAGGATACATTTTGTCTTACTGGCGTTAATACAGAGGTGGAGACTGTCAAAGAACTGCTCTATATAGGTGAAGCTGAGTTTAAGACTGGAAGCTGCAGAATTGGGAGAGGAACCAACTGAGTAAAAAATGGTATCATCTGCATAAAGATGAATCCGAGAGGTACCAACAGCTCTGGCTATATCATTGATGTAGATAGAAAAAAGGATTGGACCCAGGATGGAGCCTTGAGGCACACCTTTAGAGACAGTAAGTGGGTCTGACATAATGTTGTCAACCTTCAATTGCTGGACACGGTTGGTGAGATAATTAGCAAACCAATCACAGCTATAGGAGGACAGACCAATACTGGAAAGCTTATGTAAGAGGATCCTATGGTTGACAGAGTCAAAGGCCTTGGCGAGGTCTATAAAGGTGGCAATACAGACCTGTTTGCTGTCTAATGCTGTAATTACATCATCAAGGACCTTTGTGGTGGCTGTTATGCACCCATGTCCCGTCCAAAAACCAGATTGCATGTCAAATAATATATGATTTTTATCCAGGAAATCATTTAACTGTTTTTGTACGAGCTTCTCCAGAACTTTGGCAAGGCATGGAAGGATGGAAATTGGGCGGTAACAATTTGGGTCAGATTCAGAACCCCCTTTGAAGAGGGGGAAAATTGTTGCTGATTTCCAATCAATAGGGAACTCAGAGAACTGTAGGGACACGTTAAATAGTCTAGTGACGGGAGCGGCAATAATGCAGGATGCTGCTTTTAAAAACATGGGATCAAGACCATCAAGACCAGCAGATTTGTTTGTATTCAGCTTGGTGAGTTCATCCTGGACTTCAGAGGTGGAAAGAGGCATAAAGGAGAAGCCCCTCTTGTCTGATGGAGAAAGTTGAACATCTGCATCGGTTGTAAGTGAAGTGTCCATTGATACAGGATTAGGGTTTGACATTGAAACTGTAGGGGTTGCATTAATAAAGTGATGGTTTAGAAGTGAGGCCATCCGAGACTTCTCAGTAATAATAATGTCATTAAATAACATATAAACTGGTAAATGAGGGGAAATAACTATATTTTCCATTACCTTGACTGTTTTCCAGAATGCCCTAGCATCAGTGCCACATGTGGTGAGTTTCTCTTTAAAATACGAGATTTTGGCATTTCTGATAGCCTGTGTTGCTTTATTTCTGCATTGACGGAAGGCCAGCCAGTCAACTGGAGATTGGTTAGAGCGGGCCTTTTTCCAGAGGGCATTTTTACGATGAATAATCTCAGCCAGGTCATTGGAAAATCATGGACTATATCGATTTTTTATTCTAATTTTTTTCAGAGGGGCATGCTTATTCATAATCCGACTGAAAGTGTTTTTAAAAAAAGACCATGCCTCTTCCAAGTAAGGGAAAGAATTAATTCTATCCCAGGGCAAAGCCGCAACATCTTGGAGAAAAGCTTGCATATCCAGTTTTTTCAAAGAGCGCTTGGTTACAATTACTGGGGGCCTTTTGAATGAAAGGCCAGAACGTATACATGCAATAGCGCAATGATGACTTATTAGACTAAACACTCCTGTTTGATAATTAGATGGATTGTTAGTCAAAATAAGGTCAATCAGAGTGGATGATGCGGAAAATTTATGATTAGGTCTGGTGGGCTCAGATATCATCTGAGTAAGGTTTAGAGCATCAAACTGTTGCAAAACTGTATTTGGGGGATTGAACATATCCCAGTTCAGATCACCCATCAGGACAAACTCAGAGGATATATAAGGAGCTAAGAGTTGACTAAAAGCTGTGAGTGCAGAAGCTGGAGCTGAAGGTGCTCTATAGCAAACAGCAACAGAGATAGAGGAAGTAGTTGAAAGCCTAAGCTTTAGTACCAGTAGATCAAGTTGTTTAGGAACTGACTTAGAAAGAACAACAGTACATTGCAGATGATCTTTAACATACATAGCTACACCACCACCCCTGGTAACTCTATCCTGACGAAACACATTATAGCCTGGTATGCAGATGTCAAGATTAGTGTTCCCTTTTTTAAGCCAGGATTCAGAGATAGCAAGAACATCAGGATTAGCTGTGTGCACCAATGTTTTTAAAGTGTCAAAATGCTTAGAATTCAGCAGACTGCAGATATTTATATGTAAAAAAAACCAGTGATTTATGGTCACAAAATTCACCAAATGACAGCTGGGCAGTAACTGAGTTAGCTGGGCCAGGATTTGGATGAAAATTACCAGAGATAAATAACATGAGAATAATTAACATGCGTCTAAAAGCAACACCAGAACAAATCCATTGCTTGTCTTTTACAAAGGGCAGAGCCAGTAACAAGTTAGAGTCAAACAGTTCCTGCAGAAGCATAATTGAAAAATATGGAAGGGTTCGAAATACCTGGGTGACAGAAAGTCCAACAGATCTAGTAATCCAATAGGATGTGACATCTCTTGATTGAAGAATGAAGTCTAATGTTCCCCGACAGTGAAATGCTGTAGCAGATCCTAGAGTGCGTTTACCAACAGGCCCGGGGTCCTGATACTGTACATGCAGCAAAAGGGTGGATGACAAAATCCCAAGAACCAGTAGGATTTTTATAAAGTAAAGCATGATTCTTTAGTAGTGTAGCACAGGCTTCAATGTGTGCTAGAGACAAGCCTTGATGGAGTAGGTGGAGTAGGCTGAGATCCTCTCGGAAACAAACAGGTAGGCCTCAGACCAGGTGGAATAGGCCGAGAACCTCTCAGAATAGCTGTAGCCAGATAGCATAGGCTTTAGTGTGTGCTGGAGGCGAACAACAATGCAGCTGGAGATAGATGTTGTTATCTTGCTGTAAATCCTGTTTCAAGAAACCGTCACAGATCTAGGCTGAAAACAAGCCACACTGCAGCAGATCCCTGGGTTGTAGTATGAAGATAGGCCTCAAACCAAATAATAGGCCAAGAGCTCACAAATATAACAGGGTAGGTTAAATGAAAGCACTGTCTGGATTATTTCAGTGAAAGGTGCTCTAAAAACCTTTAAAAAGTTAAAAAATGGACAGACAAAGAGCAGACAGAAAGCAGACAGAAAGACATGCAGCCATTTTGGAGGTGGGGAGGTGGGGAGGTAAATGATCTTCTTGCTCTTGCTCTTATCATCTGATCGCGGCTGCATTTCTCTTCTAGTGCTTTTAGATCTTAGTGCTGCATTCGACACGATAGATCACGATATTCTCTTGAATAGGCTGGAGAATTATGTTGGAATTTGTGGAGTTGCATTAGCATGGTTTAGGTCATATTTAGCAGATTGCTACCACTTTGTCTATGTAAATGAGGAATTGTCAATCCAAACAAAAGTAAAATATGGAGTGCCACAGGGATCAGTTTTAGGGCCTCTGCTTTTCTCCACGTATATGCTTCCCCTGGGAGATATTATCAGGAATCATGGAATTCGTTTCCACTGCTATGCTGACGATACACAACTTTATATTTCTTCAAAACTTGATGAGATTTCACAATTCTCTAAATTAGCAGAGTGTATCAATGAAATAAAAGATTGGATGGCCAGAAATTTCCTTCTACTCAATTCTAACAAAACAGAGGTACTAAATTCAATTGGTTCAAAATGCAGCAGCCAGAGTGCTAACAAGAACCAAGAAATATGTTCATATTAGCCCCATTTTATCATCGTTACATTGGCTACCTGTTAAATTCCGTATTAATTTTAAAATTCTGTTAACTACGTACAAAGCTTTGAATGGTCTAGCTCCACAGTACTTACGTGCTCTTCTACCACACTATATTCCAACATGTCCACTAAGATCGCAAAATTCTGGCCTGTTAATAGTCCCTAGAATATCAAACTCCACAAAAGGAGGTAGATCCTTTTCATATTTGGCTCCTAAACTATGGAATAGTCTCCCTAACACTGTTCGAGATGCAGATACACTCTCTCAGTTTAAGTCTAAACTAAAGACTCATCTATTTAGCCAGGCATACACCTAATTTATCCAACAACCCACAATTAGACTGCTTTAGTTGGGTCTGCCGGAACCAGAAACCAGAAACATTGAGCATGATCTTTAACTCTGCAATAAATTTGGCATCTATGCTAATATTATTTTATTTCTTTCCATGTCTCAAACTCGAGACTCCTATCCTGAGGTCACCAGAACCGGCTGGATCCAGCACCATTCCTGCGTCATGTTGGACTCCACAGCTACATGTCGCTGAATGATGATGACTAAATGCAGCCGGTGCAGCCAAACATCACTTCAGTCTATTATGACAGACTTCAGAGTATGAACTGGTGCCAACTCCAACCTGAATCACCTCGGTCTATTGATGGACTACGATCTTGAAATGGAATGCATAGACTAACTATTGCCAACAAAAGCCTTCATCAGCCAATTAATAAGGACAATTGCATCTATGTGAACTGCAATTAATCAAGGAAGGACTTCAAAGACATTGGTCATTAATCTTACAGTTCAAACACAATCGATGTTTAAACACTGACCCTTAACGCTTAATAATTTTAAACCATGACTTTAACTATACATAATTAATATTGTCATTATATTCATGATGTTAGCCAGAGGGGAACTGGCCCCCACAGTGAGTCTGGTTTAGGGTTAGGGTGGGGTTAGTCAGAGGGGAACTGGCCCCCACAGTGAGTCTGGTTTCTCCCAAGGTTATTTTTCTCCATTAATCCACATCTTATGGAGTTTTATGTTCCTTGCCACAGTCGCCTACAGCTTGCTCACTGGAGTTATTAATACAATTATTATTTAATTATTTTTAAACACGATTAAGAATCGTATTTTATCTAATTACACAATGATGATTCATCGACATTATAGACATTACAGTTTTATCGTCTGTTAATGCTGATCTTCTGCAAAGCTGCTTTGAAACGATGTGTGTTGTGAAAGCGCTATACAAATAAAATTGACTTGACTTGACTTGATTGGCGGGGCCTGACAATATGGGATGAGTCCATGCGTTTGGTGGTTTGCTTCTCTGTCTCTCGTTCATCAGTTTGCATCACTAAACCACCAGATTTCAGTGTGCATGCTGGGTAATGAACGATATCTAACTTCATCTCACCCCCCCTCTCTGAGCAATACCCTGTTTCTCTGAGGGGGTCTGACAGGTCATGAGTCCTCCACTGGTGAAACCGTTCATTACTTCAACCAAGCGAGCCATTTCTTTGACTCATTTCAATCCAGTAGATAATGCAAAAGCTTCTTGGCAAACATAGCATTTTTATAATAAGGTCAAACTGATTTCTGCTCTAACTAAAGGAACTGCAGATCTTTTACTCCAAAGGTCCACAAGAAACCCAATGTCTGAATGTGTTCCAAACACCTAAATAGAACACAGTCCTGACCTTACCACCTACAACATGTTCTTGCAAGCAGCAAACGGCCTTGCGCTGTTTTAACATACAGATGCTGGTCTGTTTGAACTTCTTATATATAAATATATATATATAATTTTTTTTAAGGTAAGCTCATTTGAATAGGTTCATTTTCTGTGTATGTAAATTAAACAGGAATTTCTGGAGACAGGAATATATTGCTTTTATTTTAGTCCTGAAGCTAAAGTGTATGTGGTGGACTGGCAGCTCCATTGAATGATTTTTGTCAATCAAGTGAGAAACTTGTTTGTTTTTTGAACAGCGCAGATGCATGCTGCAAACGCGTCTTCTTGCTCTCTCTTGTTCAGATAAGCAGCAACGCATGATCAGTGTTGGCAGGGTTTCATGCCAAATTGGACTAATTTGAAAACACAATTGCAGGTTAAAATCACAGAATCACTGCTTGTGTTTTTGAGAATCAACCTGTGATGGTTTCTGATGGTAGGCACTAAAGAACAGAAATAAATAAATTTATGCAGCTGCAAATGCGGCTTCTGTGTAAAGGCAGAGTAAAGACAGACAGCTCTCGATAAGCATTTGGTGAGTAACGTCCACATTAGAAACTTGTAGAACTTGCAGAACAATAATAGGCTACTATGAATAGGTAAAAGAGAGAAATGGACTTGAAGTAGATTGAGTCCAGATGATGACAGAAAATCCTCATGTAAATAACTACTGTACAATGTTTAACTATAGACGTATGGGGCTAGTTCAGTGTGACACATTGGGCCTATTTTAACATACACATCAAGTACATTTTTATTTGTATAGCGCTTTCACAACACACATCGTTTCAAAGCAGCTTTACAGAAGATCAGACAGTAACAGACGATAAAACTGTAATGTCTATAATGACAATGAATCATCATTGTGTAATTAGATAAAATACGATTGTTTATCGTGTTTAAAAATAAGTAATTAAATAATAATTGTATTAATAACCCCAGTGAGCATCTGAAAGCGACTGAAGGAACACAAAACTCCATAAGATGTAGATTAATGGAGAAAAATAACCTTGGGAGAAACCAGACTCACTGTGGGGGCAGTTCCCCTCTGACTAACCCCACCCTAACCCTAAACCAGACTCACTGTGGGGGCCAGTTCTCCTGTGATTAACCCCACCCTAACCCTAAACCAGACTCACTGTGGGGGCCAGTTCCCCTCTGACTAACCCCACCCTAACCCTAAACCAGACTCACTGTGGGGGTCAGTTCCCCTCTGACTAACCCCACCCTAACCCTAAACCAGACTCACTGTGGGGGCCAGTTCTCCTGTGATTAACCCCACCCTAACCCTAAACCAGACTCACTGTGGGGGCCAGTTCCCCTCTGACTAACCCCACCCTAACCCTAAACCAGACTCACTGTGGGGGTCAGTTCCCCTCTGACTAACCCCACCCTAACCCTAAACCAGACTCACTGTGGGGCCAGTTCCCCTCTGACTAACCCCACCCTAACCCTAAACCAGACTCACTGTGGGGGCCAGTTCCCCTCTGGCTAACCCCACCCTAACCCTAAACCAGACTCACTGTGGGGGCCAGTTCCCCTGTGATTAACCCCACCCTAACCCTAAACCAGACTCACTGTGGGGGCCAGTTCCTCTCTGACTAACCCCACCCTAACCCTAAACCAGACTCACTGTGGGGGCCAGTTCCCCTCTGACTAACCCCACCCTAACCCTAAACCAGACTCACTGTGGGGGCTAGTTCCCCTCTGACTAACCCCACCCTAACCCTAAACCAGACTCACTGTGGGGGCCAGTTCCCCTCTGACTAACCCCACCCTAACCCTAAACCAGACTCACTGTGGGGGCCAGTTCCCCTCTGACTAACCCCACCCTAACCCTAAACCAGACTCACTGTGGGGGCAGTTCCCCGCTGACTAATCCCACCCTAACCCAAAACCAGACTCACTGTGGGGGCCAGTTCCCCTGTGACTAACTCCACCCTAACCCTAAACCAGACTCACTGTGGGGGCCAGTTCCCCTCTGACTAACTCCACCCTAACCCTAAACCAGACTCACTGTGGGGGCCAGTTCCCCTCTGACTAACCCCACCCTAACCCTAAACCAGACTCACTGTGGGGGCGAGTTCCCCTCTGACTAACCCCACCCTAACCCTAAACCAGACTCACTGTGGGGGCCAGTTCCCCTCTGACTAACCCCACCCTAACCCTAAACCAGACTCACTGTGGGGGCCAGTTCCCCTCTGGCTAACATCATGAATATAATGTAAATATTACTTATGTATAGTTAAAGTCATGCTTTAACATTATTACACTAAGTGGCATATACAGGCATATTGATATTATTTCTCAATTAAATAAAACATCTCTTATGAATTGATGCATAAAAATGTATATATAAAACTATTAAAAATCAAAACAAAGAATAAGTAAAAGAATCAGAAGCAACCAGAATAAAAGTGTTGGTAATAAAAGAGATAAAAGTAAATGAATAAATCGGCCTAAATATGGAAATATGCTAACAAGTCTAGTTAAAAATTATTAGTATATGCATTGTTGTCACATGACTAATTTATGGCATCCAGTTTTCATCTTGAAAATGTATTTGGTTTATTTGCATTTCTTATTTAATTATGTGTCAAAATGTATTATTCTATGTCAGTCCAATCAAATAATGGGTTGAGAAAAAGATTAAAATGTTAAAATATTGTAGTTGAACTACCCTCTATTTGTCTTCTTTCCATAAAGAAAAACATTAATGTCCAACTCCAAACAAAACAATCTATTCAGATTCACTTAGATAAAAGTGGAGATGCAGCACTTCAGATGAGATATTAATGACATAATGACATGAAATCAGACATCAGAAGACTACAAAGGACAGTTCGGACTGCTGAGAGTATTATTGGTTGCCATCTGCCCTTCGGTCAAGAACTGCACACTTCCAGAGTAAGGAAACAGGCTGGTAAAATCTCTCTGGACCCCACTCGCCCAACCCAATACCTTTCTGAACCGTTGCCTTCTGGCCGACGCTTCAGAGCTCTGAGCACCAGAACCGTCAGGCACAGGAACAGTTTTTTCCCTCAGGCTATCCATCTCATGAACAGTTAAAATTGCCCCATTGAGCAATAATTATGAGCAATACACAGTTTAAGTCTATTTATATTATCCAACATATCCACTTCTGCAATTACATACATTGCACTACATAATATACTGTATTGTTTTCTTTATATAACAGATTGTAATAGATTTGCACTACGTGTGTGTGTGTGTGTGTGTGTGTGTGTGTGTGTGTGTGTGTCTCTCTGCTTTATTGACCTGGTCAAGGCCTATGATACCATCAGTAGGCCTGGGCTCTGGGTTGTTCTTCGTGCTTTCGGAGTCCCAGACCCACTGCTCGTGATCATTAAGGACCTTCATGATGGCGAGTGGGCCCGGGTAAAACTACGTGGTCGGGAGTCTGAGCCATTCCCAGTTCACCTTGGAGTGCGACAGGGATGTCCTCTGGCTCCACGTTATTTAATATCTATTTCGACCACGTGGTTCGTGAAGCCTTCGATGGCTGTACTGGAGGAATTTCCATCTGGTACAGATATAATGGGAGGTTGATCGATGCCCGGGTGCGGTCAAGGGATGCTCCCTATTGGTCAACCACATTATGTATGCTGATGATCTGGTGATTGCTGCTCACTCAGAGGAGGAGTTGGGGGCGCTGCTGATGAACCTGGAGCTTGCCACTAAGAGATGGGGCCTTACCATCAGCCCAACCAAAACTAAGCACCTGCCTGGGTATTATGTACCATCAGACACTCCACCCCCACAGCTCCCAATTGGTTATGGGGCAGTTGTGGAGAGAGTGGAGTGTTTTCCATACCTGGGAAGTGTGCTTATGACCAGCTCTGGTTTGACAGCAGAGGTCTCACTCCGAATCAGTCGAGCGGCATTATCTTTTCATCGGTTGCGTAACGCTGTGTGAAAGCTACCCGGTTTGTCGCTCCGCACAAAGCTTCAGGTATTCTCGGCCACGGTCATTCCCTACCTTCTCTATGCTTGTGAAACGTGGACCCCCCTAATGGAACATCTTTGACGGTTAGAAAAATTTAGGCTGGCCTGCCTAAGATCCATCCTGGGTTTAACCAGGCTGAATTGTGTGAGGAGCTCACAAATCTTTGAAAGATGTGGACAAAGTCCCATCGGTGAGCTCCTCCGGCAGGCAAGGTTGCGTTGGATGGCCCACAAGCCCGGCCACCACATGCCTAAACAGCTTTTGTTCGGCCAGATAGAGGGGGCTAAGTGGGCGCAGCACAGGCTGGAGAAGAGATGGAGTGATGTGGTACAGGAGGATGTGGAGCTGAGTGGACTTGCCGATGACTGGTACCAGCAGTGTCAAGATCGGCCTCTTTGGAGGAGGCTTGTGAAGGTTGCTGCTGGCCAGTTGGAGGCAGTCACCCTCCAACAACAACGGAGCGCAGAGGAGCGACGCTCACAACAATGAGCAGAGAGCAGGGTGGCTAAAGCACAGCAAGTTGGCACAGTAGAGGTCACAGGTGGTGCATCAGCCAGTCATCTCAGTCATTCGACCCGTGTCACCTGTTGGATCTGTCCCGTGACCTCCTGCCAGTGGTTGTTCGACACTTCACGTGGCCTTAACGTGCACATAGTCTGGCACAAGCATTGTGGTGACATCACCGGCACTTAGTGGCGAATGGTGGTTGTTGTTGTTGTTGTTGTATGTATGAAGGTGAATGTATGTACGTATATGTATAATTATACATTTTTTTGTTTTTAATTACCCACGTCTTGCTGCTGTTTTGTATTGTTTGTATTGTTGTACACTGGAAGCTCCTGTCACCAAGACAAATTCCTTGTATGTGTAAGCATACTTGGCAATAAAGCTGATTCTGATATTGCACGTAATTCCTCCAATTGGGCCTGCCTTTAAAAATATGTATTCTAAACGTATTCTTGTATACTGAATGTGTTACATTTTATTTGATGTATTCCGTATACTTTACTGAATACATTTAAGAGAGAGTATTCAGATTACTTTCTTAAAGTAATCCGCCCAACCCTGCCTGGATGTGTTTGACTTTCTTTCTTCTGTAGGACACAAATGAAGATTTTTAGGAGAATATTTCAGCTCTGTAGGTCCATACAATGCAAGTGAATGGTGACCAGAACTTTGAAGGCCCAAAAGGCAGTATAAATGTAATCCATACGACTCCAGTGGTTACATATTTAACTTCAGATGTGATATGATAGTTGTGGGTGAGAAACAGATCAATATTTCAGTCCTTTTTTAAAGGTGCACATTTATTTCTCATTAAAAAAAAAGTTTTACTCCTAAAGAAATGAATTGTAATTTTGAAAAGTATGTGTAAAATCATGAGCACTCACATGAGATGAGGGCTCTAGTCAAATCATCTAACCTTATAAAAGCTGTTTTATTCTACATGGGGCAGGGGTGCCTGCCATTTTAGAATCACATGACCAGATGAATATTACTCAGTAACCGTCTTGTTATTGTACAATTTCACTCCTGGATTAAATTGATCATGGGTGATTGTGAACAGTGACTTTCTACAATGGCATCTATTACAGAACACAACTGATTTTGAATTATGCTGCATCCACACCACTAGGTGTCACTGTCACAAGTCCAAGAAGGCACAAACAAAAAGATACTGAGTGCTGTACATGTACACTTTCACTTTTACTTCTAGATTCTGATGTGGAAGTGACTTTTGCATTCAGTGATCTACTAGCTGGGCTGGTCAAAGGTGGATATTTATAGTAAAAAAGGACTTAAACATTGATCTGTTTCTCACCCACAGCTATCATATACTCTTCTGAAGACATGGATTAAACCATTGGAGTCGTATGGATCACTTTTAGGCAGATATTATTTGCACCCCAAGCCTGGTGCAAAGAGTTTCCAAAGAGTGGAAAAAGGACGAGCATCAGGCATTAACAGAAAATGAAACTGTAATGTCTATAATGTCGAATGATCGAATGGACTAAAGAGTGGGACAAAATTCAGATTTGAACCACGGTCACTAGGACAACACTACATATTCACACACCGTCTTTACAACCCACGCAACTGCAGCAACATCTACTGCTTAGTTTTTTTATATATATTTCTGTGGCTTCACCTGACTATTAGGGTGCAAAGAGCTGCCCTGTGTGGTAGATGCTATTTACATGGTGGAAATAGACACTCCGCTACTTTTATGCTGACTTTGTAATGTTTGGAGCTTCAGAGCTCTGGTCACCATTCACTTGCATTGTATGGACCTACAGAGCTTAGACATACTTCCAAAAATAATTATTTATGTTCTGCAAAAGAATGAAAGTCAAACACATCTGGGATGGCATGAGGGTGAGTAAATGATGAGAATTTTGTATTTTTGGGTGAACTGTCCCTTTAAGTGCCTATTCCCTTGATTTGATACGCTCATTGAAAGTCATTCTAACCAAGAATGTGTGTGAATGAAGAACTTCTCAGTGAGTATGCCGGGGCCTATAAAATATATTTTATTGGGTGCAGTGTTACAGTCGCCATGGTGATTTTCATGCATTCTATCTCAGTTGAGACAATGAAAGTGGTTAAAAGGGTTTAAGCTCTAATTTAAGTTGATGTAAAATGTGATTAATCTGTGAGTCGTGATTTTGATATTTTGCAAGCATGATTGGATTTGATTACTAATGGAGTGAGATCACATATTCTCATCTTCATATGCAGAAGTTTTTGATGTCAGACTTTATTAATTAATGCATTTAATATTGTCACCCAAACTAATGGCTCTGATCGGGTGGATTAGTCATTTGACGGAGAGTTGCAGAGGTCTGTAAAAACACTTTTCCATTTGATAATGAAATATAAACAATACATTTTCATGAACACCTCAAAGACTAGCGGCTGATGTAGCTAATGAGACTTATGAGCTAAATGAAAAATTAACGAATTCCACTGTTTTTGTCTCGAGTTAAACATTGTGAAATTGGTCAGTTTGTTGTCTGTGTCTTTTTTTTCCCTTCCTTCCTCCCTCTCTCTCTCACACACACACACACACACACACACATAAACACTCACACGCACACACACATAAACACTCATACGTACACTCGCACAAACACGCACACACACACACACACACACACACACACACACACACACACACACACACACACACACATACACACGCACACACACACACACACACTGGTGCTATCATTAAAATGACTCTCCATAGACATACTGTAATGATTTGAATACTGTATTAACTATAGATTTTGTACCCTAACCCTCACAAAAACATTCTGCATTTTTTACATTTTCAATTAAACATTGATTAGTATGTTTTTTTAAGTGATTTAAATTATGGGGACACTAGAAATGTCCTCATAAACCACATGTATAACATAATACTCTTGTAAGTACCAGTTTGTAACCTAAAAAAATTGTCCTCGTAAACCACATAAACACATAATCTCCGGAGAGTCAAATCGTGCTGTCTCTGTCTCTCTCTTCATTGCTTGTGAGGACACACACAAACAAGGTATTTCCAGGCTCAGTGGTGTATCAGTGTCTCTCAGAATGGCTCCATTAGAGTCGAGCTTCAAGAGACACATTCCCTCCGTCAGAGCAACAAAGAGACATTTGATTTCCTCCACATAAATCCCCTGCTATCGATTTCTGCTTTTCATTAGCTGGAAAAGACAGCGAAGCTTCCAGCTGAACTAGATGTGACTTCATTGTCCTTATCAAATGGCCATTGAACCGAAGGAAATCAAACAATCTCTGTGACATGCACAACTGTAAAAAGTTCATAGATAATGCTTTTTCCACATGAGCTCCTCAACACTGTTCACTGTGTATCTTGTGCTCAGACACACACACACACACACACACACACACACTAACGCACACACACACTAACTCACTCACATACACACACTAACACACACACTCACTCAAACACACACACACACACACACACAAACTCACACACACACACACACACACACACACACACACACTACACACACACACACACACACACACACACACAGACACTCTCTCTCACACACACTCTCACACACACACAAACACTCACACTCACTCACACATAATCACTCTCTCACACACACACACACACACACACACACACACACACACACACACACACACACACACACACACTTGTTGGTCTACCTATCATTATGAGGACTTTCCATAGACATAATGACTTTTATACTGTACAAACTTTATATTCTATCCCCTAAACCTAACACAACCCCTAAACCTAATCATCACAGAAAACATTCTGCATTTTTACATTTTCAATAAAATATTGTTTAGCATGATTTTTAAGCGATTTGAATTATGGGGACACTAGAAATGTCCTCATAAATCACATTTATAGCATAATAACCTTGTAATTACCAGTTTGTAACTTACAAAATTGTCCTCGTAAATCACAAAAACACGCACACACTCACTCACTCACTCACTCACACACACACACACACATGCACACACACACTCGCACACAATCACACACACACACACACTTTACAATTCCTGACATATCAAACAAACACAGATGAAAGATTAGAATTGCACTTGTTATTCACAGGCATTACTGTCTTGTCAGTTATTGTTGTCATATCTTTGCAAAGCCAGAATTGTTGGTTCTCCAAAAAACGAATCCGCGAGTTTGCCAGGGAGGGGCTGTCGCGAGGAGTTTGAGGTCCGAGAACCAGACCCGGGTGGGCCAATAGGGAGCCACTAGTGTGACTTGTTCCTCGTCCTCCCTGACCTTGCACAGCACCTGTGCAAGAAGGCTCACTGGGGGAAATGCGTACTTGTGCAGCCCCGTGGGCAAGCTGTGTGCCAGTGCGTCTGCCCCGAGGGGAGCCTCTGTTCGGGCATACCAGAGCTGGCAGTGGGAGGTCTCTTGGGAGGCAAACAGATCTACCTGGGCCTTGCCGAATCGTTCCCAAATCAGCTGGACCGACTGGGGGTGAAGCCTCCACTCTCCACTGGGCAAGCGTTATCTTGACAGTGCGTCCGCTATCACATTGAGTTTGCCAGGCATGTGAGTGGCACAATGGCTCCAAAGGAGGAGACGACTGGCAAGTCGCGACATGTGGCCGCCTTGGCGATTTATGTACGCTACCACGGTGGTGCTGTCTGACCTGACTAGGACATGTTTGTCCCGAACTAACGGGAGGAACTTCCGAAAAAAGAAAACAGTCAGCAACTCTAGGCAATTGATATGCCAGCACAGTGGGGCCCCTCTCCAACGGCCCGCAGCTGCGTGCCCGTTGCACACGGTGCCCCAACCCAGTCTGGAGGCATCGGTCATGACTAGGACGCATTGGGACACCAGCTGCAAGGGTACTCCTGCCCATAGAAAGCAGAGGTCTGTCCAGGGTTTGAATGTCTGGTGGCAGGTGGGGATGATCATCACACGGTGCGTGCCACGGCGCCATGCTCGTCTCGGCTCTTTTGAAGCCAGTGCTGAAGTGGTCTCATATGTATCAACCCCACGTCGAACACGAACCGTAGAAAGGGTCGGTGTCAAGGCAGAATTGAGACGTGGAAGTACGCGTCCTTCAGGTCTACCGCTGCGAACAAATCTAGATGCCGGACGCAAGTTAAGATGTGTTTTTGCGTGAGCATTTTGAACAAGAGTTTGGGTAGCCCGGTTGAACACTCGCAAGTCCAAGATCAGTCGTAAGCCACCGCCTTTCTTGGGTACAATGAAGTAAGGGCTGTAGAAACCCTTCTTCATTTTGGTTGGAGGGACAGGCTCTATCACGTCTTTGAGTAAAAGTGTAGCCATTTCCGCGTGCAGGGATTTGGCATGTTCACCGTGTACTGCAGTAAAGCGGACGCCCGCAAAGGGGGCGGGGGCCTGGCAAACTGTCCAGGCCAGGCAGCGTGACAGGTTGGGAAGTGAAAGCCATGCATCCAAGCTCCGTGCTAGGGGCACCAAAGGGACGAGTATTTTTGACATACCCAGCGGGGCTTCGCAGCGGGTTGGAGCAGGTAGTATGACATCGGGAGGGAAGGGTGCGTCCCGAGGCTCTAGTGCTGAGAAAAGACTCAAAGCACTTACCTTGCTCCGCACACCCGGCAGGGGGCGGGTTAGCGACTGAGGAGGAGGTCCGTCGAAACCAGTCGTGGGGGGGTCCGCATCCAGCATGCGTGACACAGAGACAAAGGAAATGGCTCTATTATTGAGAATTTGGGTACCACAGCCCCGTCTGGGGGGCAAATGAAATGAATTCAACAAAAGATTCTCCTCCCGGCCTTCCACAGGGGGATGGAGTTGTCTTACCATATCCAGAGCTAACATCTCGGGCTCTGGGTTGAATGTTTCAGGAGAGCCTGGGAGCCTTCCGGGTCCTCGAGGGGGTCCGTGAGACGGGGGGCATCTGCTTCCTGCGGGGTGCTCGACGCATGGGCTGAGAGCTTGTCCCAGGTTGAGGCGGAACAGCCTGGTTTTTCTTCGCAGGGGGAAGTGGAGAACTGCTGGGAGAAGTACTCGAAGGTGTCGCCGAAAAGGCCGAACTGGGAGACTGGGACGTCGAGAAAGCTTGTCTTGTCGGTCTCACGCATCTCGACCAAGTTCAGCCACAGATGACGTTCCTGGACCACGAGCGTGGCCATCGCCTGCCCGAGTGACTGTGCTGTGACCTTCGTGGCTCTAAGGGCGAGGTCGGTCGCTGATTGCAGTTTCTACAGCACATCGGGATCAGGGTTACCCACGTGCAGCTCTTTGAGTGCCTTGGCCTGGTGGACTTGCAGGAGGGCCATGGCATGCAGGGCAGAAGCGGCATGTCCGGCAGCACCGTAGGCCTTCGCGGTCAGCGAGGATGTTGTCCTACAGGCCTTGGAAGGGAGCACAGGGCGACCCCGCCAGGTAGTAGGGTTTCTAGGACACAGGTGGCGCACAACAGCCCTATCCACTGGGGGAATCGCCGTGTACCTGTGGGCCGCTCCGACGCCGAGCGGAGTGAGTGGCTTTGTGACGAGTGGAGATGTGTACTCTCCACGATGACGTCAGCTCATCATGCACCTCCGGGAAAAACGGGACTGGGGGGGGGCGTGGCCATGAGTGGTGCCCAGACATCAGGAACCAGTCATCCAACCACTATGGCTGTGGGGAGGACAGAGGGTTCCAGTCCAAGCCCATGCTGGCGGTGGCCCGGGAAAGCATGTCGGTCATCTGAGCGTCAGCCTCAGCCTGGGCGTGCTGGCCCGAAGGCGGCAGCCCAGGGGAGTCATCCACGTCAGATACCACGCTCTCCGATGCCGAGGGGGCGTGCCCGGCTGAGCTGCACCTCCAGTCAGACAAAATGTGGGACAAGTAGCATGGTAAAGTGGGACAATGTGGGACAGACGTAATAACTTTAAACTTAAGATATATTGTCTATCTAATTTACCCAGAAAAATTTTTTAAACCCACTTTAAACTAAAAGATTAAGGCCAGCTGACATTAAGCCTTGAGACCGCAGGCCATATACTTAGCCATCTTGTTGGTACATGCCTCAGTACAGCATGATAGTCTTGATTCACAAATTCAAACAATGATTTCAGTTCTTCAGTGCGCTTTGCAGATGATGAGAAGTGACTGTAAATCTTGTTAGTTGTAGATTCGATGTCTATGTCTAGTTAGTCTCCAGCATATTTTGCACAATTATGCACAACATGAGCCATACAATTAGCCTTGATAATGTCAGCATTATCTGCTTTCAGCTTCTGATATACAGATTTGAACTTTCCATAATTTACACTAGCGTTATCAGCAGTGTAAGCAGAGATCATTTCCAGTCTAAGGCCATTCTCTTTCAGTTTGTTAGTAATCTGGCGGTGAATTGATTCTGACGTCTCTGCGCTATCCTCGTAAAAATCAACAACTCTATTCTTTAACCCAAGCTCTGGGGTCCAGTATCTCACTGCCAGGGGAAAAGCTTGGTGCTGCCGTGGTTAGAAGCATCTGACGCCACTGAAAAAAGCGGTGTGTGCGTTCCACCCGCAAGCATAGGTGATGTCAGTTCTTGAATACATTTTTCCACTGAGACCGGAGCGAGGACATCTGTTACAATAGATGTTGCTTTGGTGCGACCACACGACATTTTCTTCGCTATTTCAGAATCTGGAAAAATTACTGGGGCTAACTTATTGCTGCAGTCAGTAGAGCGATATGAATGTGTGTGATGTACGGCATGATAAATGCTCGTCACTTCTGCTGCCGAAACTTTGTCAGCCTGTGGGTCATTTGGTTTGTTGAAAAACGATTGCACTGATTTGCATGTTTCTTGATGATGTGCTTTTTTTCTGTGGTACTCACTTGCACCATGTCGCTTCACATCGTACTCTCCACCATGTCCCACAGAAAAACTGCTTTTGCATAAAATACAAAAAGCTCTCTCTGCTTCACCATCTACGGGTCTTAACCAAGAGTATCTTGTGGTCCATTCGCTATTAAAAGTGCATCTTCTCTTTTCGTGGTCGCAGCACTGGCCATGGCTGCTTAACCGACCGAACAGCGCCCTCCAATTTGAGATTGTTGACAATGTTGAGGAGGCGTTCGTGCACCAGTCAACAGTTTGATTGACACACGACGATAGCCTATCGACTGCCGCATTTATTGCTCTCCTCTGCAGTATTGGACATAAGTTAACAGTACGCCTATGGACGCACCCGTGTATTTAGGCAGGGTCCAATGAAAAAGCGGGACAGATGCTCAATTTGCGTGAGGCGGGACAAAGGGTAAAATTGCTGTACAGTACAACGTAAAGCGGGACAGGTGGTCACCCTAGTCAGCGAGGATGTTGTCCTACAGGCCTTGGAAGGGAGCACAGGGCGACCCCGCCAGGTAGTAGGGTTTCTAGGACACAGGTGGCGCACAACAGCCCTATCCACTGGGGGAATCGCCGTGTACCTGTGGGCCGCTCCGACGCCGAGCGGAGTGAGTGGCTTTGTGACGAGTGGAGATGTGTACTCTCCACGATGATGTCAGCTCATCATGCACCTCCGGGAAAAATGGGACTGGGGGGGGGCGTGGCCATGAGTGGTGCCCAGACATCAGGAACCAGTCATCCAACCACTATGGCTGTGGGGAGGACAGAGGGTTCCAGTCCAAGCCCATGCTGGCGGTGGCCCGGGAAAGCATGTCGGTCATCTGAGCGTCAGCCTCAGCCTGGGCGTGCTGGCCCGAAGGCGGCAGCCCAGGGGAGTCATCCACGTCAGATACCACGCTCTCCGATGCCGAGGGGGCGTGCCCGGCTGAGCTGCACCCGCTGCCATCCCCAGATCGCCTCCAGTGCCAGCCGCATCATCCTCAATCCCGTGGGAAGAAGGAGCAATGCGGGAGGCGGCTGGAGTGGCTTGGTACGTTGCCATGGTCATGCCCTCGCAGTGAGAACAAGAACCATCCACAAATGCAGCCTCGGTGTGATCGCTGCCCAGATACACGAGTAAATGCCTGTGGCCGTCTGAATCACAGCGCACTCTACCGCATCCAGGAACTACACAGGGGCGGAAAGGCATCTTTAAAAAGACGTGTTCTGGAATTGATGTTCAAATGGAGCAGGGACCAGTGTATATATATATCCCCAAAGGAAATTTGGGAAAAGGATGTTGGGGTATAGTGTGGACTGGGAAAATAAATACCCCTGGCTATGGTACTCTCCATCTGAGGATGCAGCATATTGTTGTGTGTGTATACTGTTCAACAGTCAGAAAGGGTCAAACACCACATTCCAGAGGGATGGATTTAGGGACTGGAAAAATGCTCTTGGTGAGAAAAGGGGAATAATCTCAAATCATGGCAACACTCCAGGACATATGGCAGCTTATGAGTTGGCAGAAAATTTCCTAAGTGTAATAAAAGGACAGAAGAAAGATATACATTCGGTAATCAGTAAGACATACTCAGACAAAGTTGAGACCAACCGTAAGGTTTCGTTATCAATCCTTGATATAGTGATAAATCTGGGTATGAGAAACATTGCATTTCATGGCAATTATAATTTGGAAGATCATGAAGAGGATGGAAACTTTGTTGATTGGAAATCCTCGTTTGATGAAGCACTACAAAATCACCTTGAGACTGCCCCTAGAAACGCAAAATACTTTTCACCCAAAATACAAAATGAGATTTTGTTCAGCATGTTGTGGGGCTGAAATTCAAGGCAAAATTGTTCTGAAAATTCATAAAGCTAAGTACTTCTCGGTTTTAGCTGGTGAATCATTAGACATTAATGGGACGGAGCAGTTATCTATCTGCATCCGCTATGTATCAGATAAGTTTGAGATTAAAGAAGATATTTTGGGATTCTGTCCACTTGAAAAGCAGGATGGTGCATCCATCTCTCACGCCATCCTATCACAGTTAGGGAGGTGGGGACTTCATGTGTCTTTTCTTTTGCAGGCAGCGGTTTATTAATGGTTATGTTCTCAGTGTGAGAACATATCCATGACAGCACTGCGGTCGCAAATTTCTTTTGTAATGAGAGAAAGCCACTTCAGCCTCCACCCGCGCCTCACCTCCTTCCTTCGGGATTGGGGAGGGCGCTGCGGGCGATGAAGACGATTTGGGGATAATGACGGGCTCCTTTTCGCCGGGTAAAATCCCATTGAAACCCCCCGCCTCCCCGGCACGCTTGCTTGTTTCCGTCTGAGCTTGGGATAAGCATTCTCTCCAATGGGTCATGTTCTCAGTGTGAGAACATAGCCATGGCAGTGTCGCGATCTCTGCTTTCTTTTGTAATGAGAGAATGCCACTTCAGCCACCCCCCCGTGCCTCGCCTCCTTCCTACGGGATCCGTTCCGACGGGTAAAATCCCCTCGAAACCTCCCGCCTCCCCGGCACGCTTGCTTGCTTCCCCCGAGCTCGGGATGAGTGCGGTCTGCTTAACGGCCGGCTGTCCGGTCCCTTGAGCTCCCGGACATTGGATGACAACATCACCGCTGCATCGGAGAGCGTTCGGATCTGCTCGCCCAGTCTGAGCCTGACGCACGGAGGTCCGCTATGCTTCCCCGGACTTGATTGGTTCCTCGGGCATGTGAGCCGCTCACAGCCGCGCCCCCACCGGTTTCTTTCTTACCAGACGTGCATGACGAGCTGAGTAAGCCGAGCTACCCTCGGCGGAAGAAACGGTCCAGACCGCTCTGTCCTGCATGCCATGGCTCCCTCCTGCAAGTCCACAGGGCCAAGGCACTTCAAAATTTGCACTTGGGTAGTCCTGTTCTTGACATGCCGCAGGAACTGCACTCGAACAGGCGATGGCCACCCTGTGGTCTGGAAACATAACACATGGACTGGACCTGGTTGCAGTACAGGAGGTAGACAAAGCACGCTTTCTCCAACGCTCCCGTCTCCCAGCTCCGTCCATTCGGTGACACCATTTTACGACTCTGCCCAGCAGTCCTCAGCGGTGAAGAAACAGACGGAGGCTATTTCACACATCTTGCCCTGCCGCAAACCTGCCGCCACGGGCCATGCCCCGTCTGCTCGCCGAGGGCATCCTCCTGCGGCTTTCAAGAAAGACAGAAAGTGTTGCTCCACCTCAATAAACAAGAGTGGGCCCAGTTCTTAGCCCCTGTGTTGAGCTCCCCGCAGAAGGTGGACGCCCCCCGTCTCACGGACCCCCTTGAGGACCCGGAAGGCTCCCAGGCGATCCTGAGACGACTGACCCAGAGACTGAGACGTTAGCTCTGGAGCTAGTAAGACCACTCCATTCCCCAGTGGGGGGCCGGGAGGATAATCTTTTGTTGAATTCATTTCGTGGTTTGCAGTACTCACATTCTCAATAACAGACCTATTTCCTTTTGTATCTGTGTCTTGAGTCTTTCTCAGCACCAACGCCTCGGGACGCACCCTTGCCTCACAATGCCGTACTACCTGCTCCGCCCCGCTGCCAAGACCCGCCGGGTACTTCAAAAATACTCGTCCCTTTGGTGCCCCTAGCACGGAGTTTGGAGGCATGGCTCTCACTGCCCAACCCGTCATGCTGGCTGGGCCGGACCATTTGACTCGGTTACGCAATTCATTTTGCCAGGCCCCGCCCCACTTTGCAGGCGTCCATTTTTCCACAGTACACGGCAAACATGCCGGTTCCCTGTGCACGGAAATCGCTACTCTTTTAGTCAAAGACACGATACAGCCTGTCCCTCCAACCGAAATGA
The DNA here is from genome assembly GCF_025860055.1 of Xyrauchen texanus. NCBI lineage: Eukaryota > Metazoa > Chordata > Actinopteri > Cypriniformes > Catostomidae > Xyrauchen > Xyrauchen texanus. The sequence goes on from NC_068276.1 coordinate 61,918,726, forward strand.
AGAAGGGTTTCTACAGCCCTTACTGCGTTGTACCCAAGAAAGGCGGCGGCTTACGACCAATCTTGGACTTGCGAGTTTTCAACCGGGCTCTGCTCAAACTGCCGTTCAAAATGCTCATGCAAAAACATATCCTGACTTGCATCCGGCATCTAGATTGGTTCGCAGCGGTAGACCTGAAGGACGCGTACTTTCACGTCTCGATTCTGCCACGACATCGACCCTTTCTACAGTTCGAGTTCGATGGCCAGGCATATCAGTACAAAGTCTTCCCCTTCGGCCTGTCTCTGTCCCCTCGCGTCTTCACGAAAGTCACAGAGGCAGCTCTTGCCCTGCTCCGAGAAGCCGGCATCCGAATTCTCAACTACCTCGTTGATTGGCTCATCTTGGCCCTCTCGCGAGAGTTACTATGCACGCACAGGGACCAGGTGGTCATGCACCTCAACCGTTTGGGGCTTCAGGTCAACTGGGAAAAGAGCATGCTCACCCCGGTTCAGAGCATCTCTTTTCTCGGCATGGAGTTACACTCAGTCTCAATGACAGCACGCCACACCAACGTTCATTGCTGAAATGCCTCGCTTCCTTCTGTCAGGCGCAATGGTCCCTTTAAAACTTTACCTGAGGTATATGGCATCCCACGCACTGTGTGATGATCACCACCACCTGCCGCCAGACATTCAAACCCTGTACAGACCTCTGCTTTTTAAGGGCAGTAGTACCCTTGCAGCAGTTGTCCCGATGCGTCCTGGTCAAGACTGACGCCTCCAGATCGGGTTGGGGCACCGTGTGCAATGGGAACGCAGCTGCGGGCCATTGGAAAGGGGCCCCGCTGCGTAGGCACATCAACTACCTAGAGTTGCTGACTGTTTTCTTTGCCCTGAGGAAGTTTCTCCCCTTAGTTCGGGACAAACATGTCCTATTCAGGTCAGACAGCACCAACGTGGTAGCGTACATAAATTACGCTCCCACCACATGTCACGACTCGCCCATTGTGTCCTCCTTTGGAGCCAGCAGCGACTCAGGTCACTGCGTGCCACTCACATCCCCGGCAATCTCAATGTAACAGCAGACATGCTGTCATGACAATGCTTGCCCAGTGGAGAGTGGAGGCTTCACCCCCAGTTGGTCCAGCTGATTTGGGAACGGTTCGGCAAGGCCCAGGTAGACCCGTTTGCCTCCCAAGAAACCTCCCACTGCCCGCTCTGGTACGCCCCAACAGAGGCTCCCCTCGGGGCAGACGCACTGGCACACAGCTGGCCCACAGGGCTGCACGAGTACGCATTCCCCCCAGTGAGCCTTCTTGCACAGGTGCTGTGCAAGTTCAGAGAGGACGAGGAGCAAGTCACTTTAGTGGCCCCGTACTTTCCCACTCGGACTTATGCTGTCAAGAGAGCAGCTCGGAAAATTGAACGCATGTGGAAAAATACCAAATTAGAAGTATTTCATGGTGCATGGAAGGATAGTGTCTGTAGCTACAAACACGCACTCAAAGCTGCCAGGTCAGCATATTTTAGTAAACTCATAGAAAATAACCACAACAATCCTAGATGTTTATTCAGTATTGTGGCTAAATTGGTTAGGAATAAAGCCTCAACAGAACCAGATATTACATCGCAGCACAAGAGTAATGACTTCATGAATTTCTTTACAGATAAAATTGAAATAATCAGAAATAAAATTGGAATTATGCAATCATCTGTCATAGCACCTCAGAAAACAGTGTCTAATAATTTTCCTCATGTGCAACTTCAATCCTTCGCTATCATAGGTCATGAAGTGCTAACAAAACTTATCGAAACATCAAAAGCCACAACTTGTTTGCTAGATCCTATACCAACTAAGCTCTTAAAAGAGGTATCTCCTGTAATCTCAGAACCTCTTCTTAATATCATTAACTCCTCGCTATGCTTAGGACATGTCCCAAGAAACTTTAAAATGGCAATTATCAAACCGCTTATTAAGAAGCCACAACTTCATCCTGGAGAACTTGCTAATTATAGACCGATTTCAAATCTCCCGTTTATGTCAAAAATACTAGAAAAGGTAGTGTCCTCCTAAATATGTTAATTTCTACAGAGAAATAGTATATATGAAGAATTTCAATCAGGATTTAGGCCTCATCACAGTACAGAGACTGCACTTATCAGAGTTACAAATGACTTGCTCTTATCATCTGATCGCGGCTGCATTTCTCTTCTAGTGTTTTTAGATCTTAGTGCTGCATTCGACATGATAGAGCACGACATTCTCTTGAATAGGCTGGAGAATTATGTTGGCATTAGTGGAGTTGCATTAGCATGGTTTAGGTCATATTTAGCAGACCGCTACCACTTTGTCTATGTAAATGAGGAACTGTCAAACAAAACAAAAGTAAAATATGGAGTGCCACAGGGATCAGTTTTAGGGCCTCTGCTTTTCTCCACGTATATGCTTCCCCTGGGAGATATTATCAGGAATCGTGGAATAAGTTTCCACTGCTATGCTGACGATACACAACTTTATATTTCTTCAAAACCTGATGAGATTTCACAATTCTCTAAATTAGCAGAGTGTATCAATGAAATAAAAGATTGGATGGCCAGAAATTTCCTTCTACTCAATTCTAACAAAACAGAGGTACTAAATTCAATTGTTTCAAAATGCAGCAGCCAGAGTGCTAACAAGAGCCAAGAAATACCAAGCTACCTGTTAAATTCCGTATTAATTTTTAAATTCTGTTAACTACGTACAAAGCTTTGAATGGTCTAGCTCCGCAGTACTTAAGTGATCTTCTACCATGCTATATTCCATCACGTTCATTAAGATCGCAAATTTCTGGCCTGTTAATAGTTCCTAGAATATCAAAATCCACAAAAGGAGGAAGATCCTTTTCATATTTGGCTCCTAAACTATGGAATAGTCTCCCTAACACTGTTCGAGATGCAGACACACTCTCTCAGTTTAAGTCTAGACTAAAGACTCAACTATTTAGCCAGGCATACACCTAATTTATCCTCCAACCCACAATTAGGCTGCTTTAGTTGGGTCTGCCGGAACCAGTGATCATGATCTCTAACTCTGCAATAAATTTAATGGCATCTATGCTTACATCTTTTTATTTGTTTCCCTGTCTCAACCTCGGGACTCCTATCCTGAGGTCACCACGATACAGTAGATGGCAAGTCTCTGGGTAAGCACGACTTAATTATCAGGTTCCTAAGAGGTGCCCGGAGGTTAAATCCCTCCCGGACCAGCCTGTTCCCCTCCTGGGATCTCTCAGTGGTCTTCACGGGCCTCCAGAGACACCCCTTCGAGCTGCTAGATTCAGCTGGACTCAGGGCCCTCTCTTTCAAAACAGCCCTGCTGATAGCGCTCGCCTCCATCAAGAGGGTCGGGGACCTGCAAGCATTCTCTGTCAGCGGCACTTGCTTGGAGTTCGGTCTGGCAGAGACATATGTGATTCTAAGACCGCGACCGGGCTACGTGCCCAAGGTTCCTTCCATGCCCTTCAGAGATCTGAGCCTGCAAGCTTTGCCCGGGAGGAGGCAGACCTAGCCCTTTCGTTGCTGTGTCCGGTACGTGCTTTGCATACTTGCGGTCCAAATATCTGCTTCGGGGGACAGCAGAAAGGGAACGCTGTCTCCAAACAGAAGCTTGCCCACTGGGTTGTCGATACCATTTCATTTGCTTATCACACCCAGGTCATGCCCCCCCCTTGCGGGTTCGAGCGCACTCAACCAGAAGTGTTGCGTCCTCGTGGGCACTGGTCAGAGGTACCTCCCTGGCAGACATTTGTAGAGCAGCAAGGTGGTCAACACATAATACCTTCATGAGATTTTACAATCTCCTGGGTTGAGTCAGTATCGTCCTGTGTTCTCTCAGGTCTGAGCCCGTAGAACTCAGTAACACACTGATGAACTGGCCGGGTGAATGGCTTGCGCCTAGCGCCTTTCCCTCAGCTGAGGTAAAACCGTGCGTCAATTTCTCCCAGGAGATCCCATCTCTCGGATCCTTGGACGATTCCTCCCTAGCCCTCATGGGTCTGCAGTTCAGCGGAGGAACTCGCTGACCCAATACACTATGGGTACTTAATCTACCCTGTACTGGAATAGGTGCTCCACAGGTCCAGGACTCCTACACGGACTCCCCCTGTGTGTATTTTCTGCGGTACTGTCCCCTTGTGAGTGGACTCCCGTGTCTCCCTTAGGCAGTCCCAGCTGCCTTCAGTCGCCATGCTGTAGCAACTCCCCCCTCTTTGAGGCTGGATCTACCACCATGTAATTTTTTCCACATAGGACCTAAGTGGCCATGTAATGGATTCGCCACCTTTACCTCCCCTGCAGGGTAAGTGTGGTCTCCGCAGGGTCTTTTCCCCCTGAAAGAATAGGAAACTGGGTAGGACCCCCTTCCCTTGATGCATGTAAGGGCCCCGGCCGAGATTACTCTATGCGAGAAACATAGAGAGAAAAGAGGCCCAGCCAGGCTTGGCCCGTTCCCAGGTTGGTAAGCATCACCTTGTTCCCCTCATCAGGGTAACCAGAAGGATTCTGATGACTTTATGGGGCATTGGGGAAGGGTACGTGCAGTCTGATACAGCTGGTCGCGTTTGCACGTGAGAATACCTGCCTGCTTCTGTATCAGCACAAACATGTCCTAGCCCGATGGAGGGGAACGGAGGTTACATACGTAACCTAGACGTTACGGCCTTGAACAAAACAAATTAATTTTTATCTTTTTTGCTGGTGAAAAGCTAACTACAGTTACAATATTACCACTTTCAGAGTTGCAGGGCCGAATTACAAATGAGTCGTTTTTCCTGGGTGAAAACAATAAATTCTCTTTTTGGACTGGAGAGGACGTTTTGAGTTGTATTTAGTGTATATAGTAACAAACACAACTTCCACGTGTGCCTTATTGAGGTAAAATGCTCTAATTTCAGTTTTATCATTATTTTTCGTTATTTAATTATGCAGCTTGCTCCATAGAGTACATTCGGATCAACTGGACAAACTTTATCATTCGTGGAGAGCAGATGTATGGCAACTCATCAGACCTGAATGTGACTTGAAGAGCTGCAAGAAGCACAACTCACATCACTAGATTATCTCTCTCTCTCTCTCTCTCTCTCTCTCTCTCTCTCTCTCTCTCTCTCTCTCTCTCTCTCTATCTCTCTCTCTCTTTCTCCCTTTCTCTCTCACTTGTGTGAGTGTTGCATGCTGGGAAGTGAGAGCTGTTTGTGGTGGAAGGTGTGAAAGCCAAATTTTTGTTCTTCCAACCAGTTTTTCTACACTTATGGGCTTAAGTGTTTTCTACACTCTTTTATCACTTTAGCTAAGTAAGTGAGTATTTTTGAATTTGTAAAACATCTGGCCATTCGTTTGTTGTTAGCGACAGTTTGTGGCGGAGACCCGTGGTGTCTCTCTCTGTTGCGAGTGTGGTGGTTTTCTCCATCAGAAATAGGTGCAGGTGCTTTCCTGAACAAACTTGTTCTGTGGAAGTTGTTCTTCTAGCTATGGGAGATGTGGTTGGGCAAGATAAGATTGTTTCAGCAACTAGAATGAACAAGGCAGTTAAGTGTTTTTGAAGGAGGAAAAGTCCATGAATATGCTTGTGGAAAAAGCAATTGAATAATTGGACACCTTTGCATGCACCTGCAACAAAAGTAACAATCTCTAATGTGCCTTCATTACAAAAGAAGTTAGTCACTTCGGAAAAATTTGCTAGTGCAATAAAAACGGTTCCACTTGGCTGTAAAAGTACTGCGCTGAAACATGTTGTCTTTTCGGAGACATGTTTTCATGTTTTGAGCGCGCTGTCTATATTATTTCCGTATACAACACAGTGATGGCTCTTACATGATCTTCGCCACTATGGATAGTATGCAATGTTTTGAATGTGTTGTTGTAGGACATAAGAGATTTTCTTTTAAACTGAGGCAGAAACTCAGGCAGAGCATGGTGAAACTATTGAAAAACTAGAGACAGAAAAAAGACCAATGCTGGTAAAAGAAACGTCTGTTCTGCAAGAGGAAAAAAAACATAGAACACAATGTGAAGCTCAAAATGAAGAGTCACAAGATGAAAGCTCATATAATATTGGTTGCACTTCTCATTCCCTTAAGAAATCCCAGATTGATGTTTCAGAAGCTGAATCTGAGACGAAAGGATCAGTTTTGACTCTAGAGGTGAGTGACCTTTTTGTTCCCAACAAGTTTGACGATTCAGACGAAGCTGCAGGTCATGTTGTTTTGAATAGCAATGAAATGGAAATTCAAAAAACAAGTGGAATTGGTTACAGTCTAGCAAAATTGAGTGTTGAAGATCTGAGGGATGATTGTAACAGTCTTTCAGATGTATCCGATTTGAATTTAGTCAGTCATCAGGAGATTTGTACACTGTGAAAGAAATAAACAACTTACTGGATCAAATTAAAGGTCAGAAAGTTGATGTTCTAAAGTACTTTCTTGATGCTTTTACATGTTTGAAGACAATGATGTGTGGTACAGAAGAATGTGGCCTAAGACGTTAGTCCAAAACAACAACGATTTCATATGAAAATGTTTTTTAACAGCTGTAAAAAAGGACAGTTAAAAATGTCTAAAAAGAATAAATAGGTTCACATGGTTATGGGTCCTGCTCTTTTATCTGTTCCCTTACGAGGGAACTCGCAACGCGTCGATGACGCTTTGGGAACGCCTTTGCGTGAACGCCCCTGAAGCACGTATGTCAACTAGTCCAATGGAATGAATGAACGCCACGGGCGGGTGACGTCATGACCAGGAAAGGATATAAGCACATCCAGTGCGTTACTCACGTTAGCTTTTGTGCCTCAGCAAAGCGCTCTGTGTCAAAACTGTCTGTCTTATTTATTGTTGTCTGTCTCTCTTTTTATTGATATTATGGCGAAACAACTATTTAAAGCCTGTGCTTCTCCTTGCCCTCGTTATATCACGGGTGGAGATACACATGAGCTTTGTGTAGTTTGTTTGGGAGTGGAGCATGCGATGTCAGCTTTCGAGGGGGCTGACTGTCACCATTGTGAGCGTCTGCCGCTCCGCATGCTCCGCTCCCGTCTGTCCACATTTGAGGATGATGGACAGGCTCGCAAACCTCAGAATTCTGGACCCGCGGCTGTCGAGGCAGCTCGGAGAAGGCTCACTGGGGGTTCGCAAATGGATCTCTCCGAGGAATCCATTGCTCTCTTGCCAGTGTCGGAAGCCCGCGCTGCGGCTTCTTCCGCCCGGGAAGAGAGCCCGATGCTTCGGTGCTCTAGCTCTGAGGAGGTGGAGTTACTGAGCGTATATGAGAGTGACACAAACACTAACACAATAGGGGGAGAGGATTCGCCATCCCTCTCCCCAGCATATGAGGAGCTTATTGAGGTGATAACTCATGCTGTTAATATATTAAATGTTGCTGGCCAGCAGAAAAGAGATACTCGTCCTAAATGCAATTTAGATGAGCGTTTTCTCACATCTAATGTTTCATCTCAACCGGGCCCTTCCATTTTTCCGGATCTACATAGTGAGCTATGTAGATCATGGAATAAACCATATTCGTCTTTTTAACCCCCATGTTCACACATATTCAGATATAAAGGGGCTGAAAGATTTTGGTTATGGGTCGATGCCCCCAGCTGAACGGACGCTCGCGAGCTATCTGTCTCCTGGGTCAGCATCGTCCCTGAAGGATCCCGTGTTGCCGAATAAACCACTAAAAACCACATCCAATTTAGTGGGTAAGGCTTATACGACAGCAGGTCAAGCTGGAGCCTGTCTGCACACGATGGCAGTGCTCCAAGCCTATCAAGCAGATCTGCTGGGGGATATCGATAGGAGTGAGGGAGTTAGTCCCGACGAAATTCGAGAACTTCGTCGGGCTACAGATCTTTCTCTCAGAGCTACGAAGGAGACCGCCTGTGCTATTGGGCGGTCTATGGCAGCCCTCGTAGCTACTGAGAGACATCTTTGGTTAAATCTTGCAGATATTAAAGATAAAGAGCGGGCTTTTCTTTTAGATGCCCCTGTGTCTCCCTCTGGTCTCTTCGGTGACTCGGTGAATACGGTTGTTGAAAGATTTCTAGAAAGTAAAAAACAATCTGAGGCTTTTAAAAAATTCCTTCCTCGCCGAGTCCATCCCCCTGGGGATGCTGGGCGTGAGCATCCCCAGCCCAGCTCCTTGCACCGTGTGCAACAGAAAATAAGTGTTGCATCTCGTGCTCTCCCGAAATCTTGAGGACCGAGCCAACACTCTCAGCCGAAGTCGGCTAAGTCTAAGCCGGATCTGAGGACTGTACTTATGGCTAAGAAGGCTTCGGCTCAAAAAAAAAAAAGGTCCTGATGCTATGCATGTCAGACCATCGAGGACAGCCCCAACTGAGGTGGAGCGGTGTACACCTCAGAATAGAACTTCGGGGTCCTCATGGGACCAGTCTGCCAACCCCGCCACCCTTGGTGCTTCGGGGCGCAGTGGTATCCAGCGAAAGTTCGGCGCAATGTCGACTCGACGTTGCGTCGGACGTGAGCCCTCTGAGGGGGGTCCAAAAACAGTCAGTTCGATTGTTTCCTGCCAATATGCTTCAGGTCGCCGAAGTGGCTGTTCCTTTAACAGGGTGGAGCGGTGTACACCTCAGAATACGGTGCCCGCTCCACTTCGGGGTCCTCATGGGACCAGTCTGCCAACCCCGCCACCCTTGGTGCTTCGGGGCGCAGTGGTATCCAGCGAAAGTTCGGCGCAATGTCGACTCGACGTTGCGTCGGACGTGAGCCCTCTGAGGGGGTTCAAAAACAGTCAGTTCGGTTGATTCCTGCCAATATGCTTCAGGTCGCCGGAGTGGCTGTTCCTTTAACACCAGAGGCCAGTCTCGAGAGACTGGTACCCTTAGTACGGTCTAGCTCTGTCACCCCGCACGTTCACGAAGTGCGTAGATGCAGCTCTGGCCCCGCTCAGGCTGCAGGGCATACGCATTCTGAACTACATCGACGACTGGCTTATTCTGCCGGAATCAGAGCAGTCAGCGGTTCGGCATCGAGATGTCGTTCTCGCTCATATGAAGAAACTGGGGTTGAGACTCAATGCCAAGAAGAGTGTGCTTTCTCCATTACAGAGAACCACTTTCCTTGGTGTGGTATGGGATTCAGTCACGATGCGGCCACACTATCGCCTGTTCGTGTAGCTGCTATCATAACAGCCACAAAAGAGTTGAAGCTAGGCCAGTCACGCACTGTAAAACAGTTCGAGAGACTGTTAGGCCTCGCGGCAGCAGCGTCCAATGTGATCCCTTTTGGCCTGCTGTACATGAGACCTTTGCAGTGGTGGCTCAGGACCAGAGGGTTCTCCCCGAGGGGGAACCCACTTCGTATGATCAAGATCACACGGCGGTGCATCCGCGCCTTGATTATATGGAGGAAACATTGGTTCCTGTCCCATGGTCCGCTGTTGGGAGCTCTTTGCCATCGAGTTGCTATCTCGACAGACGCTTCTCTCACCGGCTGGGGAGCGGTAATGGAAGGCCGCTCAGCTCAGGGTCTGTGGAGGAACCATCATCTCTCTTGGCACATAAATTGCCTGGAGATGATGGCCGTCTTCAATGCGTTGAGACATTTCCTCCCAGATCTGAGGGGCCATCATGTGCTTGTCCGTACAGACAAGCACATGATGTCTCTTATTTAAATCGACAGGGGGGTCTGTGCTCGCGTCCACTCTGCAAACTGGCGCACCAGATCCTCTTGTGGTCCCTGGGTAAAATACTCTCCCTGAGGGCAGTGTATATCCCAGGGTACCAGAATATAGGAGCAGACACCCTGTCGAGGCAGGTGCTGAGGCCAGGGGAATGGAGACTCCACCCCGAGGCGGTGGAGCTCATTTGGGAATTTTACGGCCAAACAGAAGTGGATCTGTTTGCGTCTCAGCTTACGACGCACTGTCCACTTTGGTTCTCCCTCACGCAACCAGCACCCTTGGGGTTGGACGCTATGGTACAGACGTGGCCGAGGCTATGTCTGTACGCATTTCCCCCTGTTGCTCTGCTCCCAGGAGTTCTGGAGAGAGTCCGCCAGGACGGAGTAAGTCTATTATTAGTAGCTCCATGCTGGCCGAGTCGAATTTGGTTTGCGGACCTAATTCATCTCCTCGACGGCCCTCTTTTCGAGGTACCCGTCAGGAGAAACCTTCTGTCTCAGGCAGGGGGCACAATATTTCACCCCGACCGGAGATTTGGAAACTATGGGTTTGGCCTCTGAGGGGGCCCAACTTTTAGAGAGTGGTCTCTCGACTGAGGTCGGTGAGACCATTCTTAGCTACAGAGCTCCAGCCACGAGGAAATTATATACACTTATATACATCAGCGAGATCCAGTTAACTGTTCAGTCAACACAGTACTTGAGTTTCTCCAGTATCGTTTTACATCAGGTTCATGTCCTTCTACCTTAAAGGGTTACGTGGCGGCCATTGCGGCTTTCCACGACCCTGTGGGTAGGACATCTTTGGGTCGAGACCCCCTGATTATTCGTTTCCTTCGTGGCACCTTGAGGCTGAGGCCTGTGGTTATTGTACTGCAGGCATTCTGTCCTCCTCCGTTTACATCTTCAGACCAGGAAAAACTGAATCTCTTGTGTCCAGTGCGGGCACTGGACACTTATGTCCACAGGGCTGCCCTGTGGAGAAGATCTAATCAGTAAGTGGATTTCTCTTGCATATGAGTCCTCTGGCCAGCCGTGCTCTTCGGTGGTCAGAGCTCACTCTACTCGAAGTATGGCGGCCTCTAAAGCCCTCGTATCAGGAGTTTCCCTTCAGGAGGTTTCTGATGCGGCAGGTTGGTCCTCGCCGCTAACTTTTGTGAGGTTTTATAGCCTGGACCTGGAAGCTGCCCCAGGATCCCAGGTGCTTTTTACTGATTTGCCGACAGTTTTTATCATCTGGCATTTTGTAATTATGGCGTATTGGGTATTATCGTTCCCAAAGCATCATCGACGCATCGCGAGTTCCCTCGTAAGGGAACATCTCAGGTTACGACTGTAACCCTAGTTCCCTGAGAAGGGAACGAGACGATGCGTCGCCCTGCCATACGTCCTGCATCCCTGCGATCGACTTTGCTTCGGCTCTAAAAGCTAACGCGAGTAACGCACTGGATGTGCTTATATCCTTTCCTGGTCATGACGTCACCCGCCCGTGGCGTTCATTCATTCCATTGGACTAGTTGACATACGTGCTTCAGGGGCGTTCATGCAAAGGCGTTCCCAAAGCGTCATCGACGCATCGTCTCGTTCCCTTCTCAGGGAACTAGGGTTACAGTCGTAACCTGAGACGTTTTCTTTTTCCTCTTTTGACATGCAAGTCACCTTTCATTAATGTAATTATTTTGTCAAAGATAGAATTAGAAAAAGGTCACCTGCTTATTGAAAGAGCTAAAATGAATGATCATGTTTTCATATTTGTAAATATTACACCCCTTATATAGCTGTAGACAGAGTTGCTTTATTTAGAAATCTGGGAAACTTGAGTGAACAGTATACATGTTAGGAATGCAGAGGTGGGCAGACGAGGAGTGGGGATCTAAATGCGGTTCTTTATTAATAAAAAGTGAAGGCAAACAAACAGGAACAAAAGAATCATCCAGGCATCAAAAACATCCAAACAGTGAAACATTAACATTCAACAATCGACAGGGGAATGGAGAAACAGCAGGGTTTAAATACACAGGAGATATGATGATGACAAACGACGATCAGGTGAGAACAATGACACAGGTCTGGCAGTGATGAGGGCCGGGAATCATGGGAAGTGTAGTTTTTTTTTACAAAGGGAATAGGAGTTTGAGACAAAGACTAGTGAAACACAGGGCAGACAACAAGGGAATCGTGACAATACACCTATATGCATTTGTTATTTTAGGAGGTGATTAGAACTGTACAGTTGATTTCACCTTAGATAGTAATAATGTTCAATCTGACTTTGAATCATCTTCCCTCTTTAAACGCAGTCTTACCCAACATGATTTGCTGGATGTGTTGAGAGAGAGAAATGTAGACGTTAAATAACATATCAGGATTCAAGTTTCACAAGGGAGAATTAGTGTAAATAAAAAGGTGAACAATAACAGGATGGTAGCTGATCAGATCATCATTTCATCACTCTTTATTTTTCTTTGTCACAAACTCAGATAAAGTGTTCTCATTGGAAATTTTATTTACATTTCCTACATGATAAAGATTTCTATGATAAATGTAAAATGTTTTGGAGACTTTCAGTAAAATGATTATGATTAATACAGTCAGTGGTGGGAGATATTTGAAACATAAATCAGAATTTTTTGTCAACACTTTATTTCGTTCTCTACCACAAATATTAAACAGAAAATGAATGAATTAGAAAAAGACATTTCTCAGATTATATATAATATGGTACAGCAATTTGGCATCTTAATGGCTGAAATTTTCATGAGAAAAAGACGATGCTTGATTCAGTTTTACAACTGCAAGCTAAAGCTAAACTTATAAGGTCCTGATTTTGGCAATTCATGATATGGATGCACCCACTGCATATTTTTACATTTAGAAAAAGTCTCAAAAGAACAAAGTGTGATGCATTGTTTCACATCCCCAGATCTTCTAGGACTTCTGACCCAAAAAAGATTACGATGCAGTAGATTTTAATTCAGATATTTTTAGAGCTGAGGATTCTGATTCCCAGTGTATTTCGGATATCTACAAGTCTGGATAGTGCGCTTTCCTTTCAAGAATGAAGAGAGGCTGTAAATCAGATGAAACCTGGGCATGCACCTGTATTGATGGTCTGCCGGGGGACTTTTATAAAGCCATGTGGGGAATTATAGGTAAAGACTACAGAAATGCTATGAGGAAAAATATTTGCCCAAAAGCTGTCAGCGGGCTGTTCTTGTGCTTTTCCCAAAAAAATGAGACTTGAGTTATCTAAAGAACTGGAGGCCTGTTGTCATTCTCACAAATAATAATTCAAAATGTGTTGAAATGTGTTTTGGATGATACAAAGATCAATCTTATTGTATTCCTGATAGAACTATTTATGATAATATTTGTCTTGAAAGAGATTTACTTTATTTTTTAAATATAATTAATCTAGGTATTCTATCTTTAGATCAGGAGAAGGCTTGTGAATATCTGTTCAAAACACTGAAAGCTTTTGGTTTTGGAAATGTTATTAAGATACTGTATTAAAATGCTTCCTGTTTAGTAAAAATTGGTGGAGGGTTAACCCTCTGGGGTCTGAGGGTGTTTTGGGCCCTGGAGAAGTTTTGACATGCCTTGACATTTGTGCTTTTTTTCAGTTGCTTTATAACATATTAATAACTAAAGTCTGATAACACTGTATTCAGCACAAACTGGGCTACAATAATATGTGAGCAACATGTGTGTACATGTTTGTATTTTTGAGAAAATAACGTTTATGCATGGTTTTTGAAAAAACAAAATTTTTATTGTCATTGAAATAAGTCCATATAACACATACTAAACATTTGTCCACAAGACTTTTGAAAACTGGATGTTGTCTAGAGTTTTTGCTTCAAAATTATGTGAAAACCATCCTGATCACTCATTCATACAAAACAATATAGTAATTTAACTTTTGTAAGACAATTTTAGTGTTGAAAGTTAATATGCGAGGAGGCGTGATCTATCATGAATATTGATATGATTCACACCTGAGGAGACAAAAGCCCCCTCCCCTAGGCCCATCAATGAGGGTTAGAGAATGAATGTGAGGACACTTAATGATCAAAATCAAGTTTTAAGTTAAAAGAAGTAATCTGACTATACATTTTCTTTACATAAAGACTTTACTTAATTTTAGACCTACACTACCGTTAAAAGAAGTCTCTTCTGCTCACCAAGACTGCATTTATTTTATCCAAAATACAGTAAAAACATTGTGTGAACTCATTTTACAATTTAAAAGAACAGTTTTCTATTTGAATATATTGTAAAATGTAATTTGTGATCAAATCTGAATTTTCAGCATCATTACTGCAGTCTTCAGTGTCACATGATCCTTCAGAAATCATCATAATATGCTGATTTTCTAATATGGGCATATTTAGAGTGCATTTTACTCATATAACCTGAACACATATTTGCAAGCACAAGCTTTGTTGATGATAATGAGGCAGCATAAACACTAGTTAAAAATCATCTAAACATTAATATTATTTTTATATCATATTACATATCATATTTATATCATACAGCATACAATTGAAATACCTGCTTTAGCCGAAACAACATTTACATGTAACTAAAACTTGCTTATTAGGACATATTAGGCTGGCAAGTTTGGAAACAGTCCCCCTAGTAAAATATGTACATGTTTATATAAAATAGTATTTCAACTAACATGTAAGTAAAACTAAATGACTTACTCACCCGAAATTGTATCCTTGGCTGAATAAAGCCTCTCTTCAAAATACAAATGTTCATCAGAGTCCCGCTTATCTTCTGAGGAAAATCTAGACTCTTCCTCACCTGTGTACCATGCCATCTTCCAAACAGGCAGAAAAGTGAATTAACTTGATGCTTTTTAAGTCCACCAATTAAATTGCAAAGGGGTATCAGACATGGGTTTCCTCTGTCTGGTCAACTGTATGCATTATTAGTGGAACCTCTATTGAGTTTATGTAGAAATAACTTGTCTGGTATATGTATAATTGATCATATTCATAATGCAATTAAGTTGACAGCTTATGCAGATAACTGTCTTTGTTAAAATCAAGATGATGTGAATACAAGGTCAAGGTCAATTTATTTATATAGCACATTTATGAACACTAGTGTATACCAAAGTGCTTTATATGCAAATGAAACAATACCACGGCACAGAGGAATAAAAGACTAATTTGGGAAAAAAACACAAAACAAGAAATTACCCATATAGTCTACAATAAACATTCATGTAAAAGCCAAGGAATACAGATTCGTCTTCAGGTGTGATTTAAAAACAGGAATGGAAGGGGCAGACCTAACGTCCAGAGGTATACTGTTTCGTAGTCTAGGGCCAGCAACAGAAAAAGCACGATCCACTTTAAAGTTTAGGCGAGAGAGAGGTATTTGCAGCAGAAATTTGTCAGAAGATCTTAGGCTTCTAGGGGATTGTTGATAGCTCAGATGTTCTGACAGATAAGAAGGGGCCACACCATTTAAGGCTTTATAAACAAATAAAAAGATCTTAAAATGGATCCTATAATGCGGTAACCAGTGGAGAGATGCTAAAACCGGTGAAATGTGTTCCCTCTTCTTGGCGCCAGTAAGCAACCTAGCAGCTGCGTTTTGGACCAACTGCAGGTGATACAGAGATGAGTGATTTAGCCCCATATACAGTGCATTTGAATAGTAAAGTCTAGATGAGATGAAGCCATGAATAACTGTCTCCAGATCCTTAAATGAGAGCAGAGGTTTTAATTTGGCTATTTGTCTTAATTGAAAAAAGCAACTCCTCACCACAGCATTTATCTGTTTTCCAAAATTTAGCTCGGAGTCAAAAATCACACCTAGGTTTTTTGCAAAAGGATGAACACTTGAAGACAGTGTGTCTAGGTTCCTAGTGATATCAGAGACAGCATCAGGGAGACCAAACACAACAACCTCATTTTTGCTCTCATTTAATTGGAGAAAGTTTTTTTCAGTCCAGCATTTAATGTCCTCAAAGCATTTTAGAAGCACAGAGCAAGAGTAATAAGAACTAAGAGGAATATATAGCTGAGTATCATCGGCATAGCAATGATATGAAATATTATATTTCTTCATGATAGAACCCAAAGGGAGCATACTGTATACAGAGAAAATAGAATGGGTCCCTCCTGGGTACCCCACAAGTGAACAATGCAGAAGAAGAGGACGAATTTCTAATTGGAACCTCATCCCTTAAATGTTTAAGAAGGATAGCATGGTCAATGGAATCAAATGCAGCACTGAGATCAAGTAACATTAGAACTGCAGATTTACCGGAATCTAGAGTGAGCAACAAATTTTTCGACACCTTGAGAAGTGCAGACTCAGTGCTATGTTGCGATCTAAAACCTGATTGAAATTGATCTAAAATATTGTTACATGAGACAAATAGGGAAAGCTGATTAAAGAAAATTTTCTCCAAGATTTTTGATAAAAAAGGCAGTTTAGATATTGGTCTGAATTTCTTTTTATATTTACATTAGGCTTCTTGCGAAATGGCCTGATCACTTCCTGCTTAAGGCATGACGGAACACAGCCACTGTTCAATGAGCTATTTAAAATGGCCAATACACTAGAGCCAATAGTATCCAGCACTTCTCTAAAGAGCCGGGTGGGAATAACATCAACCAAAGAGGTGGTCGGCTTAATCTGTTGCATTATATCCATAAGATCTGGAAGGGATATTGGTTCGAACCGATCAAACAGAGGGGAGCAGGAGACTTGTTCAGAGAGGTCAAAACTACCAATGGTCATACTAGATCATATGGCATCCACCTTACCCATAAATAAATCTAAAAATGCTGTAAAAGTCTCAGGTGTATTATGAAGGCCTGAATTAGTAGTAGGAGAGAAGATTCTAGTTATTGTATTAAACATAACTTTGGAATTGTGAGAATTATTTGATATTGATTCAGAGAGATATTTGTTTTTTGCATCTTTTATAGAATGTTGGTAAACGGATAGAGCGTATTTCATGAGTTCGTAAGACACTTGCAATCAAAGATTGTCTGCAAATGTATGAAAAACCATCATCTGCAAAACTAAACTGGAGTAAAACAGAAGCATTGTGGTGCAGTGCTAATATTACAGAGGCCTAACTGGTTATACAAGTTGTATAAATGGAAATGGTTGCTGCCTCAGTTATCATATAGGGGAAGAGTGTTGGTTATCAGTCATTTAATTGCTTCTCCCCTGTGGCACAAATTGAATGTCTTGGGAGCACCAATTAATTTTTTTGGAAGCATTCAGAAATTGCTTCTAGATTTTTTTCTAGTCTGGAATGAATGGTTGAAAGAAGCAATTTTGTTTTTACAAGTTCACGAAGGGGGTCGAGGACTGATTGAGATCAAGACCAGAGTTGGAGGTTTTCGTTTACAGTCTGTTCAAAGATTACTCTACCATCATAATCATAATCAGATAGAAGTGGCTTGTGCCCTTTTGTAAAGGGTTGATCATATGGACCTTGATAGACAACTTTATTTAATGAACTTGAAGAGAACAGAATATAACAGACTTTCATCTTTTTATGTCGCAACTGCAGATATGGAAGATTTTGTCTGTGGACAGTTAACATCTGGGCACTGGAAGAACCTTTGCTTTTTAATCCATTCTTGTCTATTGAATTACTGAATTCGAACACTCTACGGACTAACCTGATAAAAGCAGGTGTTAGTAAAGTTCGCCATCTCAAGACAGAGAATCAGTGACTTACAGCAGAAGAGCTTTCCATAAAAATAGATATCCGGTCTCTACAAATTCTTTAAAGGTTGCTGGATGAAATTAAACATTTATTTGTCCGATCACTACAACTGGAGACTTTTGAAGGTGTCTTCCCTGAAATACAAGTTGTTGCTGATGTGCTGGGAAGAAACTGAAGGAAAATTACTGACTTTTAGAACACCTGAACTTGGATTTGTTTTTTAATCCATTTCAAAGAAAGCTTTATATTATTTGTGTCAATGTTTGTAACTTAAAGGCTCTCAGGACACTTTCTGAGTCAAAATGTACTGGGTTAATTGAGCCAAGCTTTTCCCCAAAACGCAGCTGGAGTTCCTTTTACAAGAAGCCTATTGAAAAGGAATAGTGTTTGTACATTGGGCGGTAGCCACAAACAGATACATAGCACACCTAATCCTAATCCTTTACAAGCTGATTGTGTTTTTTGTGGGGTCTCTGAAACACTTAATCACCATTTTGTCAAATGTTCAAGATTAAAATAACTTTTTTGCTTGTTAAAATATGTAAGCCAACGTTTAGGTTTTTTGTTCACCAATAGTTTGTTATATTTGGGCCAAAATACGTATAGTGCTAAAAATATTGAACTTAATTTATGGCAAAGATAAGATGCAATTTGTCTTACTTGGAAAAACCAGATTCTTCATCTAGGTGGGCTGGATCCTGTACACATGTTAAAAGGTTTTATTATGGGATGTTTGATGTTGAAATTATCATGTTATGAACTGGTTAATGACATTGACTCTTTATTTTAATGTGGGGAACAGGAGTATTGTGTAGTGTAAGGCTGCTGAAGGACAACGATTTCAAATGATGTTGGGACCAACGTAAATATTAGCATTCATTTGTATCTTGATGTATTTTTTTTATCTTGTTTGTCTAGTTGTTTCTTTGGCATTTTAATGTGTAAAAGTTTGTTGGTAAAACTGTTTAATATTTTTTTCATGGTTGTATTGACTATATTATTGTTAAATAAAGGAGAGCTTAAAAGTCAAAGTCTCTCTCTCTCTCTCTCTAATAGTTAATGACTTAACTATTCTTATATTGTGAATTGACACATTTAGTGACTCATGTGGTTGGGTCTTCTCCAAGTACATATGTGAGTTTCTCTGGATCAGATTGAGAATGGTTATAAATTGGTTAAAGGATGTTTCTCTGACAGTGTGGTACTTTGGGCAAATATAAAGGAAGTGTTTCTCATCTTCTATTTGGTTTGTATCACACTGTCTGCATATCCTCTGCTCTCTCGGTAACTAGGATCCCTAGATCATGGTCACAGTCTATATTTACACAGAATCTTTCTTTCTTTAAATTGTTTCATTGATCCATCATTTGCCAATTAGTTCTCTTTAGGGCCGAATAGCATTGAAGTTTTGAGTTCAAATTCAGTTTTTAATGTTTCATCGTGATTTTAGTGTTTAGTGTTTGTAAGTGGATATCAAATTTGCTTTCGATAACAAGTTTCAGAGCAAGAATATTCAGAGGGTGTGATACAGCAGGGGTTTCATTGGCGAGGAGGGATATATATTTGATAGATTCTGGATGATGCTAGAATTGTACGACGGAATTTGAATGTTTAGGTGTATAGACCTAAATCAGCCCTACAGGAACTATTTGAGGTGCCTCTATGTACACCAGACATGTTTTTTTTCTATTGAAGTTTTATCCCAATGGTGACATTTTGTCATAGGTCCTCATATGTCACATCTATAAAATAGTATTGGTTTTATTATAGAATTATATCATTTTGTCCAAATTGTAATTGGTAATTTTATTTGGCCAAATCACGATTTGATGTCATAAAATGCCCTCTGAGTCTTTTCACCCAATGTTTTTACAGTCAGAATAAATCCTTAGATGCACTTATTTCAACATCCAGATAACTGTAGGTGGTGCTGTGTTGTAGGACCGCTCCTCTGTAAGTGAACTGGAATTGGTTTCCCTGAGATCTGGTCATCTTCTGGATCAACATGACTCTGGTTTTATCCAGGTTGACTGTGAATGCCCAGTTGTGACAATACTGTTCCAGCAGGGTGAGACTCTGCTGATGCCCCTGACCTGAAGGTGACAGCAGCAGAAGATCATCTGCATACAGCAGACACTTCACTTCAGTGTCATGTAGAGCGAGACCAGGGATGCTGGACCGCTCAAGAGCTTCTGCAGAATCATTTATATACAGTAGATATAGAAAGACTGCATCCCTGTATCACTCCACAGCCCTGCTGGAAGAATGCACTTCTCTGATTTCCCATTTTTACTGCACATTTAATCTTTGGTACATGGATTGTATAATGTCAAATGTTTTCCCACCAATGCCCATTTGTTTATAAAGTAAACAATCGTGCCAAACTGAGTCGAATGCTTTTTTTTATCTAATATTTCCCTTTGATTGCCCTTGATGTTTAATTTATTAGGGTATGGAGAGAGTAGATGTGATCTGATATGCATTGTTTTGGGTAAAAAGACAATTTGTGATTTATTTATGATTTTCTTGTTAGGAATGTGACTATCCAATAATTTATTATAACAGCTTCCCTGGGCCACTACCTACACAAATACAGTGATAATTATAGGAGGTAAATTGATCTCCATATTTATTTATATGAGTGATCAGTCCTTTAGACCAGATCTCAGGAAAGAGACCAGACCATAAAACCAGATTGAAGAATTTGACAAGAGCTTGAATGATGTTTGGGCTGCTAATGTTTTCTTGTCCAGATGCTCTCTTTATTTTAAGGTCTTTAATTTGTTCTGTTATTTCTGAAAGCATTGCATGTGTATCCAAAGGATTTTGGTAGTTTTTTTATTGTTTTCCTGAAATCTTCAAGGTTTACTTTGATGTTTCTTTGGACAGATTGAGGTCTTTTTGTACAATTGTTTTATATATATATATATATATATATATATATATATATATATATATATATATATATACATACATACATACATACATACAGTATATAGACTGCAAAATGTGTTTTTGTTTATTGCCTGGTCAATCTTATTAATTTAACTAAAATAGCTTTCTTTCTTGTTGCCTATTAGTCTTTTGTAATTTTTCATGCAGTTTGAGTAAGTGAGCCTTATTGTCTGATTGGTTGGTTCTTTGTGTTTTTGTTAGTTCTTTTCTATCACATTTTCATTCATAATCAAACCAGACAGAGTCTTGGTCCTTCTGTTTGACAGTGATCAGAAATTTGGAGTTGAGGCCTGACTGTAAACACCTGGATAAAGTTTGGATCAATGTCTGTAATTGAATATCAACCAAAAACTTACACAGATTTAATATCGGTATTTTTTTCTTGAAAATAGCCGACAAGACAATTATCCTTGCATCAACGGACCGTCACGTGACATGTACTTGCAGATACCGCTGTCATGTCAAAACAAAGTAGTCGGCTGTAGCGGAATGTTTCCTAAACCAATTAAAGAATGCAACGCAGTGTCTCGCACAGCTCACATAAACTTCAATACCCACAAATCCATTGTTCAAAATAAACTTGATGCCATGTTAATTTCTGACTGTGATTTACATTCAAATGACCGAAAATGAAAAGGCTGCAACAAACTAAATGATCGTTTGGAAAGCCAGCAGAAGATGAGCAGACAAAGAGAAGAAGGGAAGGTGAGAAAGTTAATGGTTATGCAGCAAATATCCTACAATATGAGTGTCACGATTCCCTTGTTGTCTGCCCTGGGTTTCACTTGTCTTTGTCCAAAACTACACTTCCCATGATCCCCGGCCCTCATCACTGCCAGCCCTGTGTCATTGTGCTCACCTGATTGTAGTTTGTCATCATCATGTCTCCAGTGTATATAAACCCTTTTTGTTCTCCATTCCCTTGTCGATCGTTGATGTTTGTGGATGCCTGTTTCCGTGCTCTTTCTATGTTTATCCTGCCTGTTCAACCTTTCAATGTTTTCCGTGTTTTTGTTTTATTTCCCCATTGCGGGTATTTCCTTTGTTCTGGTTTTGTCTGTTTAGTTTTCACCGTTTCAAATAAAGTAACACTGCATATAGATCCTCACTCCTCATCTGCCTTCATCTGCATTCGTAACAATGAGATACAATAGGGCTACCAATGAGATTCAAACCTATATCCTACTGAAATGCTGAAATCCAGTGGAGTTGCAGCTAGCTAATCTGCACTGACAATTAAGCTAAATATTATATGGATAATTAATGTGTTGTGAAGTGATGGATATTATCCTTTTAATAAGCATGGCCCAAACATAACCTATTGTTGAATGATATTATGGTCAGTTATTGGCAGTATTATGATAATGTATCTAACTGTGTCAGAAGGTTCAAGCTTTGCAGCCAATGGCCCTGCAATATATAAATGCAGAAGCCACTACTCTGATGAGGACAGGCAGAGCATCCTTCAAATCAAATGGAGCAGGGACCAGTATATATATATATCCCCAAAGGAAATTTGGGAAAAGGCTGTTGGGGTATAGTGTGGACTGGGAAAATATATACCCCTGGCTATGGTACTCTCCATCTGAGGATGCAGCATATTGTTGTGTGTGTATACTGTTCAACAGTCAGAAAGGGTCAAACACCACATTCCAGAGGGATGGATTTAGGGACTGGAAAAATGCTCTTGGTGAGAAAAGGGGAATAATCTCAAATCATGGCAACACTCCAGGACATATGGCAGCTTAGGAGTTGGCAGAAAATTTCCTAAGTGTAATAAAAGGACAGAAGAAAGATATACATTCGGTAATCAGTAAGACATACATTTACATTTACATTTACATTTATTCATTTGGCAGACGCTTTTATCCAAAGTGACTTACAAAAGAGGAAGAACATCAGCGAATCATCTTAGGGAGACAGTGGTACAAAAAGTGCCATATTACAAAGTTTCACTATCATCAGAATAGTACACCAAACAGATTTAAGTGCAACAAGAAATGTAATTTTTTTTTTTTTTTTAGTGACCGGTTAAGTGCTTTTGGAAAAGATGTGTTTTTAGCCGCTTTTTGAAGATAGAGAGTGAGTTAGCTTCCCGGATTGAGTTGGGAAGGTCATTCCACCACCGTGGTATGATGAAACTGAAAGTCCGGGAAAGTGTTTTGGTGCCTCTTTGTTTTGGTACGACAAGGCAACGTTCCTTAGCCGACCGCAGGCTTCTGGTGGGAACGTAGCTCTGCATAAATGTTTTTAGGTATGCTGGAGCAGACCCAGTGACTGTTTTATATGCCAGCATCAGGGCCTTGAATTGAATACGTGCATGAACCGGCAGCCAGTGGAGAGAGACAAAGAGTGGTGTAACATGTGCTCTCTTAGGCTCATTAAAGACCAGACGTGCTGCTGCATTCTGGATCATTTGCAGGGGTCTAATAGCACATGCAGGAAGGCCTGCAATGAGAGCGTTACAGTAGTCCAGTCTAGTTATGACAAGGGACTGAACGAGCAGTTGTGTGGCATGTACAGAGAGGAAGGGTCTTATCTTCCTGATATTGTAGAGTGTAAATCTATATGATCTTGCAGTTTTTGAAATGTGGTCTGTGAAATTTAGCCCATCATCAATGGTTACCCCTAGATTTCTGACCGTTTTGGAAGGCGCAACTGTAGTTGGACCCAGCTGCACGGTGATGTTGTGACATACTCAGACAAAGTTGAGACCAACTATAAGGTTTTGTTATCAATCCTTGATATAGTGATAAATCTGGGTACGAGAAACATTGCATTTCGTGGCAATTATAATTTGGAAGATCATGAAGATGATGGAAACTTTAGCCACTATGTTAATTGGAAATCCTCATTTGATGAAACACTAAAAAATCACTTTGAGACTGCCTCTGGAAACGCAAAATACTTTTCACCCAAACTACAAAATGAGATGATTGCATGTTGTGGGGCTGAAATTTAAGACAACATTGTTCAGAAAATTCATAAAGCTAAGTACTTCTCGGTTTTAGCTGATGAATCATTAGACATTAGTGGGACGGAGCAGTTATCTATCTGCATCCGCTATGCATCAGATGAGTTTGAGATTAAAGAAGATATTTTGGGATTCTGTCCACTTGAAAAACAGGATGCTGCATCCATCACTCACGCCATCCTATCACAGTTAGGGAGGTGGGGACTTCATGTGTCTTTTCTACGGGGCCAAGGGTATGATGGTGCCAGCACCATGAGTGGTAGTTTGGGTGGAGTGCAGCAGAAGATAAGGAAGCTGCAACCAAGGGCGCTGTTCACTCACTGCCGTAGCCATGCCTTGAAACTTGTGGTGGTCCATGGGTATAAAGATGTCACAATAGTGAGGAACACAATGGGCATCATTGAGAAAATAGCAGTTTTCTTCTCAGCATCAGTCCCCAAGAAGAACATGCTGCAAGAGCATGTTTTGCAAGAGCAGGGAAGTGAAGGGACCAGTGGAGGAATTACATTGATGTCGGACACCAGATGGGGGTCCAGAATAATGACAGTGGGTGCTTTCCTTCAAAGCTTGGTCCCATACACTCTGCACTTCAAGACATAGAAAGTGAAGGGACACATCTCAATTCTGAAAAAGCCACTATGTTGTGGAACAGCATTGAATCATTTGATACAATTGTAACAGCAGTAGTAATGTACAACGTTCTTGGATATATATTGCCATTGACCACAAGACTGCAATCTCCAAATGTGGACATAGCAAGTGCATATAAAGAAGGAAGAGAAGTGGCTGAAATTATAGAAAGCCTACGCAGTGAGGAGAGATACAGCACAATATATCAACAAGCAGTGCAGCTGGCCAGCACCATTGATGTTGTCCCTGTGAAGAAGAGAACAGCAACATAGAGGCAATGTACCTGCAGAATCAGTAGGAGAGCATTTTAGGTTGAATTTATTTCTTCCCTTCATTGACCACAGAACTGAAGACCCAATTTGCTGAATCCAATGAACTGGCCCTGCCTGCAGCCCTCTTAGTGCCCAAAGCTCTGCCACAGCTGAGTGAAGAGAAAGAGGACCTTCTATTGTCATGGTACAAAGAGGACCTGCCTCAACCTGATGCTGCAGAGCAGGAAATACACAGATGGAAGCATTGTTTCCAGAACTACACTGAGCCTCTCCCAGAAAATGCAAAGGAAACATTGCAGAACATAGACATGGATTTTTATCCTAACATATAATGCATCCTTTGCATCTACCTGATGTTGCCAGTCACCACTTGCTCTTGTGAAAGGTCTTTTTCAGCATTACGTCATCTCAAAACCTGGCTTCGATCTACTATGGGTGACGAGAGGCTGTCTGGTCTTGCTCTCATGTATGTCCACAGAAACATGGAGGTGGATCCCAAAAGAGTCCTGCAAAGGTGGGATGCTTCTGGCCACAGAAGAATAGTTACTTGTTTTGATAAAAGGTGAGACTGAATTACTGAAAGCTAAAGGTATTCTTTATTATTTTATGTATTGTATGTATGCATTGCAATACAGGTGTTGTATCAACTAACAGTTGAGTCAATTGAACTGATAATGGAAATATTTTTCTATCGATTACAGTTAGTGGTGAAAGCCCAAGTCCATTTCAGAGGATGCATACACTACAAATGGATCTCCACCGTTTCAGAGGTTGCACAAGAAGCCACCACTACCTATAGGTTATAGTTCAACAGTTCACACCCAGATACAGGAAAACACACACACAGACACACACACAGATTGTGTCATCATTGGTGGGTCAGATGGACATTTGGAAGAAGTGCACATCCTCTGGAGAGTTCTGCATTGTTTCCATGGATGACATGGATTGGCACATCCCTGCGTGGTAGTAGTGTGGAGAGAGTTATTTTTGCCTCTGGGAATCATTGCATGGCTCTGATGGTCACCTCTCTGAGCACTGGATCCACATGGCCTTTCATTCAGTGAATAATGAAGTGTTGGTAGGTTTTATACAGATTTGTATCCAAAAGGATTTGAAAAGCATTTCTTGTGTTTGGACACCATATTTTCTAGACCTTCAATTTGAGAAACAACAGATTCTCATTCAAATATTTGCCATTTGAGTCAATTAGAATGAGAGCCTGTGATTCTCTGTGATCATCTGGAGCTGTGCTGTGAGTTTGATCTTTTGATTCATTTGAGGAGTGAAGCTCTTCCACCGTTTGTGATTGTTCAAGCCGCAGATTGTCTACAAGTGTCTCTGCTGGGGATAATGAGGCTTTAGCAAGAGTCTCTTTGACTCTAGATTTCTAACTTCAAGACATACAGTTCCTCCTGCATTTCTTTCCTTTCCTAACCCTGTGACTAATCCAGGCAGCTCCGCAACTTTGAACAACCCTTGTTTTCCTTATTCTTCTTTGCCACAACCCCTTCGGGCTGCGGTACCCACATTGTTAATAAAAGAGTTATTTCCTCACTTTCTGTGTCATCTAGCTGGCACGTTGTTCTCACAGCACCCCAGCACCAAAGTCTTACAGTCCCGGCTTCCTGGATGCAGTCATCTCGCCTCCGGACCCGCGACTCTCCAGCCCAGGTAGGCCAGCACTGATGAGCTCCAAAGATGTCCCTACAGGACCTCCTCCTCAGTCTCTATTCCACCCCCTGCCGGGTGTGCGGAGCAAGGTAAGTGCTTTGAGTCTTTCTCAGCACCGAAGACTCGGGACGCGCTTCTGCCTCCCAACGCATTATTATCTCCTCCCCACCCGCTACGTCAAAATGATCATCCCTTTAGTGCCCCTCCCACGGAGCTTGAACGTCGCTTCCTAACCAGTCGCGTTGGCTTACCAGGACTATCTGACTCGGCTACGTGATTCAGTTCGCCAGGCTCAAGCCTCATATCGGTGGTATTTGCTCCACTGCATGCGTAGCGGAAATGCCAGCACCTTACATACAGAGGTTACGACCCTGCTACTCAGAGATGCGATAGAGCCTGTCTCTCCAGCCGAGATGGAGAAGGGTCTCTTCAGCCCTTATTTCATCGTACCCATGGTGGGTTGCGGCCAATCTTGAACCTGCGAGTTCTCAACCAGACTTTACACAAACTCCCGCTCAGAATGCTCATGCAGAAAGAAATTATAACCTGCGTTTGTATTAGATTGGTTTGCAGCTGTAGACCTGAAGGACGCAAAATTCATGTCTCCATTCTACCTTGCATCGACCCTCGCTATGGCTCATGTCCTCCCCTTCGGCCCATCCCTGTCCCCTCGCGTCTTCACGAAGGTCGCAGAGGAAGCCCTTGCCCCGCTACGGGAAGTGGGCATCCACATACTCGATTACCTCGACGACTGGCTCATTCTAGCACACTCTCGAGAGTTACTATGCGCCCACAGGGACCAGGTTCTCGCGCACCTCAGCCATTTAGGACTTCAGGTCAACTGGGAAAAAGCAAGCTCTCTCCGGTTCAGAGCATCTCTTTTTCCGGCTTGGAGAATATCAGCGCGCCACACATCTGATCATGCAGTCAGTGCTCAGGTGCCTCACTCACTTCAAGCCAGGCACAGCGTTCCTCTCAAACAGTTCCAGAGGCTCCTGGCGCATATGGCATCCTCGGACGCGGTAGTGCCGCTCGGGTTGATGTATATGATACCGCATCAGCACCGGTAGAACTCGGTAATACGGAACAACCGACCGTGTATTCCGCTTGCACCTTGCGCCCTTCACCAAGCTGATCCAGTGCGCCTTCTTTCCCAGGTGAGCCAGCAAGCTCTCGCATCCTGGATGTTTTTCCTCCCTTGCCCTCTGGCAATGGATAGCAACGGAAAAGTATGCTTGCCCGACGCATCTATAGCATTAAGATAGCCCCAGCCACTTTTTAACTCAATGACGAGAAACAAAGAGAGAGAAAAGGCGCGGCTGGCTGGCTGGCTCCCATGCAAGACATGTCGCCTGTTTCCATATGGATACTGGGAACCTAAGAGCGGTATATGACACCTTTTATTGGGGGTGTTGAGGAGGGTTTGCTTGCACCTGGTTCAGCAGTCACATAACATGGGTTAGTGCATGGCGTTTTGAAGTGGGACCCTTTGTGTCACTACAGTCGACACAATGGTTACTGTTGTAACCTCCGTTCCCCGATGGAAGGAACGACACGTTGTGTTCCCCTTGCCACGTCACTAGCCTTACCACTGTAATGCGCCATAACATTATTCTCGGCTCCTCAGTGAAAACCTGTCTGACAGTCGCTCACCTGCTCCCCTTTATACCCGTATGTCCGGGGGCGGGGCATGTAAATTCTGTCTACCAACTTGACATTGGCCTTTTCTCAAGTTCAGAGGTATGCAAGGCTCTCAGAAGAGACCCCATGTGTCACTACAATCGACACAACGTCTCGATCCTTCCATCAGGGAACGGAGGTTACAACAGTAACCATGATATTTGTGTTTCTCTGTAGATCTTTATTCTTTTGTCTTAAATTCATCAATTCATTTGTAAGCTTCTGGATGTTGTTGTTTTCTTTCAGGTGGGACATTGGTATTTCTTTGAGTTCCACAACTTCTATCTCCAGGAGTGAGAAATCGGAGTTTGAATCAAATAAGCTGCATATGAAGTTGTTGTTGTGTTTTGGCTGTTCTTTTTTACAGGAGAAGAGCTGGTATTTGAATATTTGTGTCATCTTGTAAGGGACTTTCATTAGACAATGTGTGTTTTTTAATGGTTTCAAAATCTACCATGAATTCTTTGAGAGCAGCCTCTGATCCCTGGACCATGACAGTGCCTGGTATAAGCTCAACGTTAAGAAATTTGTTTCATCATTCCTTTCACTGTCTTCAAATACCAGGATCTGTCTGCAAATGCAGACAAGACATTGACAGAAAGCTGTGTGCCATACATGGCTGTTTTCATTGTAAAATAACAGGTTGGTCATGACTGTGATTATAATTAGCAAAGAGTGTGCCAGGGTTTTCCTTTATCTGCTTGTGAAGTTGTCTGGAATGTTCACTTATGAGGGTAAGGAAAGGGGCGGGGCAAATGTGCTGCAGTGGCCATAGTTGATTTTAGAATGTAAACAATCAACAATAAGACCTTTTTGTTTGTTTTGATTTTACATTTAACAAATATATTAGAAATAGATACCAAACAGGTATAAAAATTTATTATTTAACTTTTATAATTTTTTTGCTCGTCCTTGATGTACAAATGATTTTAAAGATGTCTGCTGCTTTTGAAATGAAGATTGTTGTTTAACCCTTCTTTGCAGTTTCTCCTCTCCAGATGTTGCTGTGAGAATAAAGGTTTTCTTTTCCTACTGTAAAGTGTTCTGCACTTCAGAGGTGTTCACCTTACAACTTACTTCATTTAGACTCAAGTCTGAGAGGGCGTCAGTGAAAAGAAAAATCTCTTTCTATTGATTTATGTCACATTTTGGCAAAAACTTTGTCTACATGTTCCCTGGATGTATTTTGCCTTTTATATTTTGTATTTTGATATTTTGTTGTTTGTGAAGGATATATAACTGTCTGCTACCTCAATAACTGCTATGTGCATAGAACACTATCTCATAGTATGTTATGTTTACATTTTTAGAAACTGTCATCTTTTTGCACTACTGAGTACTGGTCGGCGCTGCACTGTCTATTGTCCTGTTCATTGTCAGTAATTTGTTGTACTGTCCCGTACTTTTTGCACATGTTTGCACGTGCACTTTATATAGGTATATATAGGTTTTTTATATAGGTATTTTATTTCGTTGTGTTGTCTCATGTGGTCCTGTGTTGGTCCTTTGTTGTTTTTATGTAGCACCATGGTCCTGGAGGAACGTTGTCTCGTTTTGCTGTGTACTGTACTAACTGTATATGGTTGAAATGACAATAAAAACCACTTGACTTGACTTGACTTGATTAAAGATTTATCAGGAGCTCATCTAAAGTACGACTGTCCAGTACTGCCAGAACTCCGTACTGGTGTGTGTGTGTGGCGACATGGCATCTACTCCTTCGGGGAGAGCGTCGCCTTTCTCCTTCCGGAATGGGATCAGGTGTGTTCCGGAGTTGAGCGTGTCTATCGAGGATGTTCTTCTCGTTGTAGGAGAGCAGGTGGGCAACGATAAAATCAACTCAGCTTCCAGAATGAACAAAGCAGTGGTGATCTTTCTAAAAGCCAAGAATCTGGTCGGCAGGTTAATTGAGAGTGGTATATGGGTGAAGGAGACATATGTGACAGTTACACCTTTATCTGCCGCGGCCTCTAAAATCACCATCTCAAACGCAACCCGTTCATCACTGATGAAGCCATCATAAAAGAGCTGACCAGTGAAAATGATCCTGCTAGGCTGCAAAAACGGCACACTTAAACATGTACTGACTTTCAGGTGACAGGTGTACATGTTCCTGAACTCTCCCAATAAAACTCTGGAGCTGTCTTTTCTGGTCACTAGTGGGGAGAACTCCTACATGGTGTACGCCAGCACTAAAAGTTTGTTCTGTTTTGAATGTTTTGCCTGTCCACATAAAGCATGTGCTGCTGATCAGCAAGGCTTACCTGTAACCGGAGAACACAGTTCAGAACAAGAGGATACAGTGAAGAATCATAACCAGGTGAATGTGCAGAGTGATATCAACCCAAAGGTAAGAGCAAATATGGCTGAGATTAATACTAATGTGGCCGTGATTATAGAGAATGTGGCTGACAATAATGTGAATGGTGCTGATAATATAGAGAATGTTGCTGAGAACATGTTTAATGTGGCTGAGAACAATGTGCATGGTGCTGGTAATGAGAAGCCAGGCTGCAGTGATGCTGAAAGTGTGTGATTCAGAGTAATAACTCCTCTGTCTGTAGTGAGGCTGACCTGGATGCTAGCATGAATGAATAACAGTGTGATGAAGGACACAATTTCAGAAGCAACTGAAGAAAGTTTCCGTGATGATGATTCGGGTACTGATGATGATGCAGATAAATGTTGTGATAGTGATTAATACACAGTGGATCAGATGAATGCCTTCCTGGATGAAACTAAGGGGAAAAGTGTTGAACTAGTGAAGTTTTTTCCAGACTTGGACAAGTTCATGCTATCGGTTAGGGAAGCATGTAAAAAAAGCAGCTTAGAAGAGTTATCACTACAGAAAAGTACATAACAGCAATCAAGACTAAACGTAGAAGTACACCTAATCTCTTTCTTTCTTTTCTGCTTGCTATCACAGCTGTTTTTTACTATCATCCTACCCTCTTTTACCATGGACATCTTAAGACTTGGATCCTTAAATGTAAATGGGTTAGAGATAATAATAAATGGGTTTTACTAAAAGAATGTATCACTCTGAAGGATTTTAATGTAATGTTTGTACAGGAAACTCACCGTGATGTGAATAATGAAGTAGATTGGGGTTTACGGTGGGAGGGAGAGTATTCTATCAGTCATGGGACTAATCTCAGTGCAGGGGTGGCAATACTTTTCTCTCCTAGATTAAATGTTAAGGTTTTATCTGTTAATGAGGTGGAAAATGGGCATCTGCTCATGTTCGGGGTAAAAATAAAAGACATGGAGTTTGCATTTATTAATATTTATGCTCCGAGTACTGTAAATGAAAGAATCAAACTTTTTAAAACTCTTAAAGATGAGCTTGCTTCCTTCACACAAGATGTTTTTCTGGTTGTTGGTGGGGATTTTAATTCTACACTTGACTTTACACTTGATAGAAATAGAGAAGAACTTCATCTTTTATCTGCTAAAACTTTGAAAGAAGTAACTACATAGACAGGGCTGGTTGATGTATGGAGAAAAAAAAAGTTTTAAGACAATACAGTAGGCTTAAAGTGGCAGCAGGGAGAGTCAGTGCTGCACACCTTGATAGTTTGTATATGAGTAACACACTGCACAATAGTCATAAGTGCACGTGTTATGCCATGTGAGTTATATGTATCTGTGTCACAAACAAAACCACAGTGTTTTATTGGTGTTTTAACACAAAGTTAACCCTCTGGGGTCTGAGGGTGTTTTGGGGCCCTGGAGGAGTTTTGACATGCCTTGACATTTGTGCTTTTTTTCAGTTGCTTAAAAACATATGAATGGCTAAAGTCTGATAACACTGTATTCAGCACAAACTGGGCTACAATAATATGTGAGCAACATGTATGTACATGTTTGTATTTGAGAAAATAATGTTTATGCGGACATTGGAGTCCCGCTCTTCTTCTGAGGAAAATGTTAACTCTTTCTTACAATCCTGGATCATTCTCGCCTGTGTATCGTTGCAAATGCACAGAAAAATTAATGAAATGTGTTTGTTTACATTATACCTTTTGTGAACTTTTGTGACTATTGGTCAAGACAGCACTGACTGAGAGCTGCTGTCCTTCACCTCCCAGTTTATGAAGCAAGACATCATCACTCGGTTGGCTGTCTTTCATCAACAAGCAGTGCAGCACCTTTTATACCATCAACATCACCAGTGGATGGATGTGGCATGTGCACTGTTACACAAAGCCAGGAGAATGGGTCTAGACAAACAACATTTTACCCTGCATCGAGAGAACGGTCTTGGAAGGAAATGCAGCATTCTATCAGAGTGTTCTATAAGCATGGCAGATCCTCTATTTTATGAGGGAATGGGAAAGATCCAACCTTTGGCTGTCTGAAGAGCATTTGTTTTTCAACTCGCCCATCACCACTGAGATGCTGCGCTCTACTACCATCAGAACTGCATTGACGGAAACAGACTTCTCCAAAATTTAGCTCACACCTGAGGAATTGGCTGCGAATGCGGGCTTTAAATCAGTGTCTTGCTCAGCATATACTTGATGACTTAGAGGCTGGTCTTCCTGCTCCAGTAAAAGATTTTCTGAATGACACACCCGTTTGGAACATTATATTGAATTTCCTCACTTTCCTGAACTTCGAGTCTCTTTGAATAAAGAGGACTGGCAAGAGGATGCTGGAAAATTGCTGTCCATGGACATCCCTAAACTACAACCTCTCAGCGACTTGAGCAAAAAAAAAAAAAGACTATAAACTATCAACGTCTCAAGGATGTAAGAAACACAAGATGGATAGAGATGCTGGATTCAGGCTCTTTCCCGAAATGTAGCTGGAGATCCCTGTACAAAAGACCCATCAAAAGGAAGGTTGGAGATCTTCAGTGGAGAACTGTACATGGGATATTAGCCACAAATAGACAGTTAGCACACCTGAATCCTTCATATGAGGAGGGTTGTCCCATTTGTGGAGTCTCCAAAACAGTTTTTCATATTTTTATCGAGTGTCCTGAGGTTATCTGAGGTGATGTTTTTATTGTATTGATAAATGGTATTATGGAACTTTTTTTTAATCATTTTTTTTGTTTCTTGTTTTATTCATTTTATTTATTTAAATTATTATGATAATGACACATTTTTTATGATGAGATTCACATTTGTATTTTTGTTCTCATAAAATTATAGGTCTCTGGTTTGTATTGAATTATTAAAAGAGACTCTCTCTTTCTCTCTCTCACACCCACACACACTCTTCTCTCTCTCTCTCTCTCTCTCTCTCTCTCTCTCACACACAGATTTTGAACATCCTCTTTGAGCGACCCATCAGCTGTAAGGCCCTCATCTCTGACTTGTGCACCCTAAACAGACATCAACACATAAAGAACGAGAGCTATCATACAACACACCATAGCCAAACTTTGGTTCAAGTCGACCAGATTAACAGGGGCTGACTGGGTGTTTAATCTCATCAACCGTCAGTGAACACATTAAGCTAGCAAACCAAAACTGCCAATTTTGCCCTACGACAAGAGAAATCTTGTACAATCCCTGGCATTTGTCTAGATGGCAAAATCATGGCCAAAATCGTACCATGTACCGTTACTCTGAAAACCAAACAGAAATACATGTAGTGTTGCTTTCACAGTACATGATGACTGTTCTCATGCAGTGTTGGAAAATAAAATAAATGATCAGTAGAGGACAGACATGCCAGTTCTTGTGTAGCTTTGGATCGGTCAAGTGCTGCTGTCTGTACAGCTCCAAAATGTCAAGCCTGTGACCTTTAGTCTCGCTGACAAGTTCCTTTAGACATACAGTTAGTCTTCCAGAGACAAACTGTATGTGTGTGTGTGTATGTGTGTGTGTGTCAAATCTCACAGTCGGGGGCGTGCACCATTTGCCTTGATCGTCTCAGCACATTAGCGTATGAATAGCGCGCTCTGCTGGTGGGTGGGATCACATTACCTATAATGAAGCTGAACCAGGAAAACCGTACATCGCTTTGTTTCAAACAGATTACATTGCAGGAGAATATTTGTTTTAAATTTGAATAGTTTTATTTAAAAGTAGACATTTTAAGCTTTCTTTAGACATATGTTTCATGTTTGTGTGATCAGTATTCACAGAGTTTCAGTTCATTTTTGTGACGTGTTTCTGAAATATGCTCATGAACACAGAGACTGCTGAAAGCTCACCCTTTTTATTTTCTTTATTTTACAAAAGCACAAGGTTTTGTTGTTATTGTGAGTGTATACAAATAAAAGTAGACCCTTTATAGTCTCTAATGATGTCTTACACTTATCTGTATACCCAAAAATGACAAAGTATTTTAAGTTGTTTCCGCTGTAATGACGAAAATATCCAGCAGGACACGCCGGCACGTCCGTCGACCCCAGAGGGTTAAGCCATCCCTGTTGTGTATGACTTTCCTTCTTCAGCACAACTAAAGTGAAGATTTTTATAAAAGATTTCTGCTCAGTTTGTCCATAAAGTGCACGTAAACAGGTGCCATCAGTCTGCTGGCTGTTTGCATGGTCTAAAAGGTATATATAGACAGCTTAAATTAATCCACACGACTGAGTCACATGATGCCATGCGAGGAGAGGACATAAACCGGTGAAATTCGATACACCCTGCTACAAAATTGTTCCAAAAATCCTCTGGCGATGGAGATATTAAAAGACACTTATGTGCTCAAGCAGATACCTCAGACAGGCCCACTGACCAGGGACTAGGTTTGAACAGTGCAGCGAGAGAAATTCAATATCAACTGTCCAATATGTCTGTGATGCTGATGAACGTTGTTGCTGATTAAGAGTATCTTGCTGTAATATATCGATGGATTACTGCGAAGGAAACTAAATTCTCTGAATTGGTTACAAGAGTCTGGGATGTCGAGAGATGGATAAATTCATTGGAGAGGGAATTAGCTGATAATCCGCTAATGACCAAGATAACAAGTTTGTCAAACGACGTCCGAATTGTTGGAATTCTTGAGCATGAAGAAGGTTGAGATATGGTGAAATTCCTATACGAGCTCTTCACATGTCTTCTCAACATAACAGGCCACAAGCTGGAAATCGAGCGAGCTCACAGATTTCCGGCTAACAAATACGCTAAGGGAGGCCCTGATCAATTCTGGCCAAATTTCTGAGATCATCCGATAAAGATCTTGTGTTACGCCAGGAGAGAAATAAAGGAAGGCTTTCTTGGAAGAATCACAGCATTTTCTTGTTCCCAGACTTTGCGAATTCGACAAGAGAAACGTGATCACTTTAAGGAATGCAATAAACTCATATAAGTGGAAGGTCGCTTTTACACTGGAGTTCCCGGCCTAATTAAGAATAGATACTATGGACGGCTGCAAAATATTTTCATGCCCACAACAAGCGATGTCTTTCATAAAATCAATGGATTGAGGAAGTAATTGTGTGATTCTCATGTGCTTCCAAGTGAGCTTGTCTCACTGAACATACACTTGACCATCCGAGGAAGCTAGGCACCTTTTTTGTTTCTTTTTTGCTGGTTTCGCTTAGCGGCTGGAGTTTGTTTTCTGTAGTAACACTACTTCGGGACATTTGTGGATGAATCTGCTCGTTCTTTGTGCTTATTTTGCCTATTGGCTGGAGTTTGTGTTATAGATAAAGTTTTCTTATGTGATTCCATCTCACAATATTTGTACAGAAACACCGGACTTGAGCAATCTGATGGCAAAATTCTCTAGTAGAGGGATGGACACTGGTTGGCGCTGCCGTGCGAGGACTTAATGCTCATGTTTTTTTTTCTGTTTGTTTGTTTCTTGGGGATATTTGTGTTTTGAGGGTTGCAACAAAGTTGGAATCTGGTCTTTATAATCTTGTTTTTGACACACAATTTCATATATGTCAAAATGTCAAATGTTAATATGAGTGGATTGTCTCTCTCCACGTGGAATGTGAATGGGTTGGGGCACCCCATAAAAAGAAGGAAAGTTATTTCTCTTCTTAAATGGAAGAAATATGATATAGTGTTTCTACAAGAAACCCATCTTTCCCTGCAGGAAGCTGAAAAATTGTGTTTTTAAAGACATGTTTTCTTTAGTGCTGGCTCAAGTAAGAGCAGGGGAGTCATTACATTGATAAGTAAACATCTACAATTCAAATGTCTCAAACGGATTAATGATAAATTAGGAAGAGTCATTATTGTTTTAGCAGAAATTCAGGGGCAAAGGTTGATTTTGGCTAATATTTGCGCACCTTTCGTTGATGATCAGGGCTTTTTTATCAATCTTGAAGGGATGTTGCAAGCCGCTGGCACCCCTCATGATATAATATTGGGAGGAGACTTTAATATATTGATGATTCAATCCTTGATCATAGTGAAACAAAAGTGTGTAAGCCCTCTAGAGCAACAGTAATGATTCACAGGATGTGTCAAATTCTTGGTCTTACAGATATTTGGAGACTTTTAAACCCATCTTGTAGGGACTATTCTAGAATTTATATTAATTTAATCTGTCTCAGATCACGCCCTGATGAGTTAAGAGGTGTTGCCACATACAGAGAAAAATAAATCATATAGTTGCTACTTTAATGTTTCCCTTTTGCAAAATCCTGAATTTCAACAAATGTTACAGGCTGAAATCAATGTGTATATGGAGACCAACTGGTCCTCAGTATCCTCTGTGGGCATGGTTTGGGAGGTTGAAAGGGAATATTAAAAGTGCTGAGGCAGAGCTGAAGCGCAGAATGTCGTGTGATGCCTCAGAGAATTGACCCAATTGATATACATATACAATCCTGTTTTGTCGTGGAAGGTGGAGTTTTGGTAATTCAGAGCAAGACAGTCATACTTTGAGTCGGGGGACAATGCAGTGAAGCTTTTGGCTAGATACAGTATATAAAGTAGAGAGAGTCTTTTTCTACCATTCCCTCAGTGAAATCTACTGGTGGTGAAGTATTTACCTCAGCCATTGATATTAATAATGCTTTTAAAGAATCTTGATCTCTATAATTCCATCTCTTCGTCTACTGGTGAAGACATTAGAAACTTTGTGGAACCATTAGAACCCCCTAATTTGATGACTGAGCAAGAAAATTCTCTTGATTCTGAGATAACCTTGGAGGAGCTTGGCAAGGTAATTAATGCTTTACCTACAGGCAAGGCTCCAGGGCCAGATTGTTTTGCCGCTGAATTTTTTTTAGATCTAATGCTACAGAACTGGCTCCACTTTTGTGAGAAGATTATACGGAATCTTTAAAGAATGGAAATCTTCTGCCAACAATGACACAAGCCCGGATTAGTCCGATTCTTAAAAAGGACAACAATCTAAAGATTATTTATTGGATTTAATGCTGACGCGGAAGCGGCAGCGGAAGTGGTGGCCCTCGTGTGAAGCCCTCCTCGTGTGAAGACCTACTTGGGTAAAGACCAGCGAGTCTACCTGTGCGAGTCCACCGAGCAAGGACACCGACAAGGCACCACACACCAAAGCACTTAAGTATTTTTCTATTCTATCTCTTTTATTATTTTACTTATACATACATACTAACATGTCTAGTTCACTAATAACACATGCCTTCAAGCACATCCCTGTTATCGGTGTCCACCGAGCAAGGACACCGACAAGGCACCACACACCAAAGCACTTAAGTATTTTTCTATTCTATCTCTTTTATTATTTTACTTATACATACATACTAACATGTCTAGTTCACTAATAACACATGCCTTCAAGCACATCCCTGTTATCTGTTGTAGACCGTTCACAAGATACAGATGCAAGACAAAACGCAACCCACACAACCTACGGCCGCTTTGCACTTCAACACCTGCTCCACTCTCATTCTCAGTGGGACTCTGGAACTGCCAGTCTGCTGTGAACAAAGCTGCCTTCATTCCAGCTTTCGCCACGCAGTCCACCCTCAGCATCCTGGCACTGACAGAGACATGGATACGTCCTGAGGATACAGCAACACCTGCTGCTCTCTCCAACAACTTCTCCTTATCCCACACCCCTCGACATACTGGTAGGGGTGGGGGAACAGGTTTGCTCATTCATAATAACTGGACTTTTTCACCACAGGCTTCACTATGTAACAATACATCTTTTGAATTCCATGCCATTACTACAATGCAACCCACAAAATTACATGTTGTTGTCATCTATCGCCCCCAGGTCAGCTGACAAGCTTTCTTGAGGAATTGGATGTCCTGCTGTCCTCCTTGCCAGAGGATGGCAGGCCACTTGTGGTTCTTGGTGATTTCAACATACACCAAGACAAACCCCAGGCCATTGAACTGAATACTCTTCTGGCCTCATTTGACTTGGAAAGACTACACACCACAGCAACTCACAGGTCGGGCAACCAGCTGGACCTCATTTTTACACGTAACTGTACCACCTCTAATATTCTTGTTACACCTTTACATGTCTCTGATCACTACTTTGTTCAATTCAACATGATTCTCCCATCCATTGTAAAACCGACCCCACCTTTGGTTTCCTTTCGCCGTAACCTCCGTTCACTCTCACCCTCTCGCCTTTCCACTGATGTCTCTGCCTCTCTTCCCACAATAAATGTATTTTCCATGCTTGATGTAAACACTGCCACAGACACACTTAGCTCTACTTTAACAACCTGTCTAGACAACATCTGTCCTCTCTTCTCTAGACCAGCACGGACTACACCACCCAGCCCCTGGCTGTCTGACGTCCTTCGTGAACATCGGACTGATCTCAGGGCAGCTGAGAGGAGATGGCGGAAACCTAAAGATCCAGCTGATCTAGGTAAATATCAGCTTCTGCTTGCAACTCTTTCAAATAACGTTAAAACTGCAAAAACTTCATATTACCAGACCAAGATCAACAGCACCACAGACACTCGTAGCTTGTTTAGAACATTTAACACACTTCTCTGCCCTCCCCCTCCACCACCTGACACATCACTGACAGCAGATATATTCACCACATTTTTTACTGATAAGGTTACAGCCATCAGCAATACATTCACAGCACCACACCCTGTCAAACACCTGGCTCCTGTATGCAACTCTTCTTTCTCTATGTTCTCTCCTTTAACTGACACTGAGGTCTCTAAACTCCTCCTCTCCAACCACCCCACAACCTGTTCCCTTGACCCCATTCCATCACACCTTCTCCAGGCCATCTCTCCGTCCATCCTACCGGCACTTACACACATAATTAACACATCCCTTCTTGTAGGCACTTTTCCCACTACATTTAAGCAGGCTCGAGTAACCCCACTGCTGAAAAAACCTGCACTTAACCCCACACAGATAGAACACTACAGACCAGTCTCTCTCATCCCATTCATGGCAAAAACACTTGAAAGGGCAGTTTTCAATCAGATCTCTGCCTATCTCTCACAGAACAAGCTGCTGGATGACAA
Organism: Xyrauchen texanus; assembly: GCF_025860055.1. Classification (NCBI taxonomy): domain Eukaryota; kingdom Metazoa; phylum Chordata; class Actinopteri; order Cypriniformes; family Catostomidae; genus Xyrauchen; species Xyrauchen texanus. Next base: position 61,957,651 of record NC_068276.1, read on the forward strand.
TCAGTCAGGCTTCAAAAGTGGACACTCCACTGAGACTGCCCTGCTGTCTGTCATCGAGTCGCTGAGACAGGCGAAAGCTGAATCCAGATCATCCGTTCTGATTCTGCTGGACCTTTCTGCTGCCTTTGACACAGTCAACCATCAGATCCTACTCTCCACCCTCTCTAAATTGGGTATCACTGGAACTGTGCTTGACTGGTTCAACTCTTATCTCTAAGAAAGGTCCTTTGAGGTAGCATGGAGAGGGGAAGTATCCAAGCCACACCAGTTACTTACTGGGGTACCTCATGGATCAGTGCTTGGGCCACTTCTCTTCTCCATATACACAACATCACTGGGACCCATCATTCAGTCACATGGTTTCTCTTACCACTGCTACGCTGATGACACGCAACTCTACTTGTCTTTCCAGCCCAACGACACCACAGTGACCGCTCGAATCGCTGCCTGTCTGGCAGACATCTCAGCCTGGATGAAGGAACACCACCTTCAACTCAACCCTGCCAAGACCGAACTCCTCGTCTTTCCAGCCAACCCGGCTGTTGAACACAACATCACCGTGCAGCTGGGTCCAACTACAGTTTCGCCTTCCAAAACGGTCAGAAATCTAGGGGTAACCATTGATGATGAGCTAAATTTCACAGACCACATTTCAAAAACTGCAAGATCATGTAGATTTACACTCTACAATATCAGGAAGATAAGACCCTTCCTCTCTGTACATGCCACACAACTGCTCGTTCAGTCCCTTGTCATAACTAGACTGGACTACTGTAACGCTCTCATTGCAGGCCTTCCTGCATGTGCTATTAGACCCCTGCAAATGATCCAGAATGCAGCAGCACGTCTGGTCTTTAATGAACCTAAGAGAGCTGATTCGCTGATGTTCTTCCTCTTTTGTAAGTTGCTTTGGATAAAAGCGTCTGCCAAATGAATAAATGTAAATGTAAATCCAAGTGAGTGTAAGAGTTACCGTTAAAATTTTGTCAACATTTTTGGCTAACCAATTAAGTTATGACTTATACATATAGATCAGGTGGGGTTTATTCGGGGCCGCAGCTCTTCTGATAACATTAGGCGTTTCATCAATATCATGTGATCAGTGGTGAATGATCAGACTCCGGTCGCTGCCATCTCACTGGATGCTGAAAAGGTGTTTGATATGGTAGAATGGGATTATCTTTTTAAGATTTTGGAAATGTATGGTCTTTTATTGAATAGATTAATTTACTTTATAGACACCATGCAGTGGTACAAACAAATGTATTCATTTCTGATTACTTTACTCTTATTCTTCACCCAGGCAGGGTTTCCCTCTTTCCCCATTATTGTTCTGTCTTGCCCTGGAACCATTAGCAGCGATAAGAAAGGAGTACATATTTGGGCATTGGAAATATTTGGGCATTTTATTCCCAGATAATTTGTGTGATTTATTTCATTTCGACCCTTTAATAAAAAGGTTTGAGTGATGTGGGCAGGTGGGCTTCATTACATTTATCTATGATTGGGAAGGTTAATGTTATTAAAATGAATTGTATTCCAAAATTCAACTACCTGCTACAGTCTCTCCCTGTAGACGTCCCCCTCTCTTATTTCAATCAATTTGATAACATAGCAAAGTCCTTCATTTGGATTTGTAAGCGTTCCACATTACATTTCGGTAAGCTGCATATACAGATGGACAAAGGTGGGCTAAGCCTACCCGAGATTTTCTTTTATTATTATGCAATCGGTCTCAGACATTTGGCTCATTGGTCGCTTCCACCTGAGAGAGCCTCTCCTTTGTTTTGTACTGAACAGGAAGTTCTTGCCCCATTCTATCAAACTAACTGGAGAAGTTAAGTTACACCCTGTTATCTTGCATTTGCACTCGGTATGGACAAAAGTGCCCAGAGTGTTTAATTCTGACATTTATTTAAATGTTGCTTCAAGCATATGGCTGAACCCAAAATGATGTGTTAATAAGTCCCTTTCTGCTGGTCAGACTGGATTGTGAGGGGGGTTACTACACTCGTCGACCTGTATGAGAGTGGAGTGTTGAGATATTTTGAAAATTAGAAAATTTGGTTCAACATTTTAAGATTCCTAGATCCCAGTTCTTTAGATATTTACAGCTGTGCCACCTGCTCTGTATTGTTTTTAGGAGTAGCATGAAGCAAACCAAAAGGTTGGTGTAAGAAACCAATTGATAATTAAAATGTTTTCACTTTAAATCATTGCCAGTGCTCTATTGATATTTGAAATGAACAAATTTGCGTGTGATGTTCATTCCTCTGTTGTACAAAAAGCGTGCACTTCCAACTTCCCAAGTGAACACACCATTGCGTTTACGTCGCTGATGAGTCGACTGCTGGCAGCAGCGTTGGGGAGTAACGGAATATATGTAACGGGTTTATGTATCTAAAATACAAAATATAAGTAACTGTATTCCACTACAGTTACAAATTAAATAATTAGTATTTAGAATACAGTTACATTCAAAAAGTATTTTGATTACTGAAGAAATTACTTTGCATTTTATTTTCATTTGTTTCATTTAATATTTAGTCCTTTCAGATGGAAAACATTGATACATATAAATGATGTAATCCAAAGTGCATTTGAACAGCGGTGAAACTCTTTCTTATGATGTGTTACAGTCATACGAGCAGACAGGGAAGTACGTTTGAAGTAAGTTTGGAGCAGAAGAAATCGAAATAAACCTTGTGTAAACTGTTAGCTTTATGCTAAAAAGCTATTTCTAGCCATTTTACATGCACATGTTACCAGACATATGATCATACTTATTATCAAGAACATTCACGTTAGATCATAATTTCTTTTTTAAGATTTCTCTAGTAAAATCTACAATATTAGGGCAACAATCATATTCTTGATAATAATTTTGTATTGATTATGGCGGCTGTGGCTCAGGTGGTAGAGCGGGTAGGCTGCTAATCGCAGGGTTGGCGGTTCAAATCCCGGCCCACATGACTCCACGTGCCGAAGTGTCCTTGGGCAAGACACTGAACCCCAAGTTGCTCCCAATGGTAGGCTAGCGCCTTGCATGGCAGCTCTGCCGCCATTGGTGTATGAATGTGTGTGTGAATGGGTGATTGGGACACAGTGTAAAGCGCTTTGGTAACCTCTGAGGTTAGAAAAAAAGCGCTATATAAGTGCAGACCCTTTACCTTTACCCCTTTGATTTCCTGTAAAAATATTGAAAAATCCTTAAAACAAGATCTGTTTGATTGATCTTGTTTTAAAAACAACACTGCATAAGATATTTCGGTTTTTCAGAGAATGTATTTTTAACATGTGTATTTTGTCTTACTGTACTGACAGTGCTGAAGTAATCCAAAGTATTTATATTACATTACTTACCTTGAGTAATCTAATGGAATATGTTAAAAATTACATTTTACAGCATGTTTTCTGTAATCTGTAGTGGAATACATTTCAAAAGTAACACACATCCCTGGCTGGCAGGAAGCGATTTTTTTAAGTTAAAGTTTTACCTATTGGTTTGCTACAGAAGACATTCATTGACTGAGTGGAGTCATCTGGGTTATTTTAAGCTACCTATATATACACCTTTTGGACTGGAGGATTTTTGGAACAGTTATGTAGCAGGGTGTAAAGCGGTTAATGGGCAAGGAGGACGCGAGATCCGGCTTGACAAAACCCTAACCCTATAATAAATAATAGTTTAATGAAGAAATAAATGAAAAACACACAAACGTAAACACACAGAGCAGCTGCCGGTAATATTCTCTCTCTCTCTCTCTCTCTCTCTCTCTCTCTCTCTCTCTCTCGAACCGTCGTCACCGGCCGCCTTTATCCCTCGCGTGCCCCCATCAGGCTGTTTGGGGACTGGACGTGCATTGTTCCAGCCCGGCCCCGTCCTCCTCCACTCTACACAGGGTGTATCAAATCTCACCTTTATGACATAAAAATTATTAAAAACTAGCAAGTGCACAGAGCTCACCGTTTACACGTCCGCTCCTTGCATGGCGTCACATGACTCAGTCGTGTGGATTATTTTAAGATGTCTATATATACACCTTTTAGACTAGTAAATCTGCTTATAAAAATCTTTACTTCAGTTTTGCTGAAGAAGGAAAGTCATGCACATCTGGGATGGCTTAAAAGTGAGTCAATCATGAGAGAATTTTCATTTTTGGGTGAACCATCCCTTTAAATATTGACCTGTTTCTCACCCACACCTATCATATCGTGTCAGAAAACATGGATTAAACCACTGGAGTTCTAAATTACTTTTATGCTGACTTAATGTGGGTTTTGGAGCTGAAATATTCTTCTAAAAATTTTAATTTGTGTTCTGCAGAAGAAAAAATGTCATACACATCTGGGATGGTGTGATAGGGACCAAGGTAGAAAACAAATATGTTTATTCCTTCATGCAAAGGTGCAAAATGTGCAAATAGATGCACATAAAGTGTTTAAAAGCAATCATAAAAACAAGGTTACATTAAAAAAATTAATTGTAAAAGCTTGGCAAGCTTTGGTACTAAGAGCAGTATATTGTGCTCAAGCAGAGCTAGCAACCATAACCATGTCCATGTGCATGTGCATGTGCTCCCAATCACTCACCATCCATCTTGTCTTTCCTGTAGTAGCGGCAGGCTTAAATAGGGACATTTTCCCACCTTTTCCAATTGGAACATACCATTATTTAAATTAACCCTCACCTCCCCATTATTAAATATATTTTCTTGAAAAAGAAGTAAACAAACTCTACAGCTGTATGCTGGATAACAATGCTCTACATACAAAGGAGGCGGAGCCGTGAGAGGCTCAGGAACTGGAGTCACAGGAAGCGGAGCCCTTGGAGGCTCAGGGACTCGATCACAGGAGGTGGAGCTGTAGGAGGCTCAGGGGCTGGAGTCACAGGAGGCGGAGCTGTAGGAGGCTCAGGGGCTGGAGTCACAGGAGGCGGAGCCACAAGAGGCTCAGGGACTGGAGTCACAGGAGGCGGAGCCATAGGAGGCTCAGGGACTTGAGTCAAAGGAGGCAGAGCTGCAAGAGGCTAAGGGACTTGAGTCAAAGGAGGCAGAGCTGCAAGAGTCTCAGGGACTGGAGTCACAGGAGGCAGAGCCGCAAGAGGCACAGGGATTGGAGTCACAGGAGGCAGAGCCATAAGAGGCTCAGGGGGCAAGCCCATAGGAGACTCCGAGAAAAGCACTAGCAGACTCAGAGGGCAGAGCCACAGGAGGAGTCTCAGGAGAAGGAGCGGGAAGTGGAAGGGCCTCCATCGAGGGGGTTTCCGGAACCACAGGAGTTAGGAGCAGAGGGACCTTACTCGAGAGTAGAGAGCAGAAGGTCAGCCCTTATGATTTTAACAATAAAAATAAAAAAAACTTCAAACTAAGAGTCTCCACAAAACTACAAACTAAAACTCTCTTAAAAGTTCCAAATGTGTGACACTTTTGGATGAACCCATTAATTCGCAATGTGATAATGCACAGTAAATATAGGATTTCTAAGGTAAAATAGTCCTATATTCCTCATCAGAGGTCGTTGTGTTTTACAGCGTGGTGTTTCACAATAAAATCGCAGAAATATTTAAGATGGCACATTGGATGAAATTTGGGACTCTAGTATTTTGAATCAAATAAGTTTCAATCTAAAAACTTAATGCGGTTTCTTACCAGATGTAGTTTTGTTGGCGTTTCTCCCAAAGACAAACTCAACTGAGATCAGTGCCATGTTGTTTTGTCACATAACTCTGTGCATTGGAAGTTTAACACTTTACTGACAGCACAGAGTGTCCTGAACTGAGATAAGTTGGTTGAAATTAAATTATGCATAGCAAATGGTGAAGACAAAACTTAATGTACGCACATGAGGACAAGGGGTCACATGAGGTTAAAATAAATATTTATAGTGGAGACAGCAGACAGAATGGGAAAAAGTGGGATAAGGTTGGAATAGAACCCGGATCTACTCGAGAAAAGCACATCCACACCATTGTTACATCCCACGCCACTGCAGCGACACTAGAGGTGCTGTTTGTCTTCAATTTCTGTGTTTCCACCAGACAATTGGAGTGCAAATAGCCACACTGTGTGGCAGGTGATATTTTACACCTAGTACAAATAGTCACTCTGGAAAACTATTCCCAACAGAAGAGAGCTTTATGCTAGTTATAGCTATATTTTTTTTTTCACCAGGGTTCACAGTCCTCCCATGGAAACTCGGTCACTCTTACATTCAAATCAATGAGTTGATTACCCTTATCCAGAATGCTTCACATGCTTAGTGATTTTAACTAAAATGTGAACGTGGGAATTAAATAAATGTGTCTGGGTTGAAATGGCCATGTGCGCTCCGTGCTCAGAGTGAGAGAGGAAATTGGCAAGCACTTATCTTCATGAGAAAGAGAGCGAGAGCGTGATATCTCTGAGAGCTGCAGGGGCTTTTCAATGAAAGCAATGCCAACTAGCTTTTTCCTCACACTGAATAAAAAATTGGCTCCAAAATGTCAGATTTACAAAGCAAAGATGAGAAAGTGCCATTAGGAAAGCAGCTAAAAAAAATCTCGTCTCATTTAGTGTGTATGAAATATAAAATACTCCAGCCGTAGCCTGAATGTCCTTTAAAAGCTATAATATTCTCCACATCTCTAATGCAGTACAAGAGAAGGTACAGCTATGGGACTTGTACAAATACCTCTCTAAATCATCACTCTGAATATTTTAACAGAGGAAATATCTCCAGATTTCCAGGACACATCTGTGTTTCTGCTTCGCATTATCTTCAAGTCAGATACAGAACTGAAAGAGATTCATCATGTGCTCCATCCTGCAAAGACCATCTTAAACCAGCATAGCCGAGCTGCTCATCAGCAGAACTTCAAACAGCATGTTTTTTTCCTGATAAAACTGGTTTCTTGCTGGTTACACTGGTTAAGAGCCTGATGCTGGTGAGCAGGTATCCTGGTCTTCTGTCGTGTTGTGTTTCTAAAGCATCGGCACACTGTGCTTGCATACACCTGCCCCAACAATGACACACACAATCCATATTAATGTTTATTAAAATATTAATTTCAGGCCTGTTCAGTGAAGAGTGACTTGCTGCACCATAAGCATACAGAGACACACACTCTAATAGGCTAATAACAACGCTAACACATTTCGCTGGAGACTGTATGGAGTGCAGGATTTTTTACTGTTAGAACACCACATTAGCCGGCATATTTTAGTCTCTCTGTAGCCGCAGTAGCTGTCATCTCACAAAATAATGACCATCAGCAGTCCTGCATGGGCTAACACAGTTTCTGCATAATTTCACTAACAGATAAAATCACTAACAGGAACAGATGTAGACTCACCCACTTAACAATGAGACATATGACGAGCAGCAGGGTCTCTCTCTCTCTCTCTCTCTCTCTCTTTCTCTCTCTGTCAGGGACTGAAAACAGTCTGGACCGGATCAGACAAGGTTTGAATGAATGCATTAATTCACTGTGAAGTTACTGTTACCTGAACAAAAGACCCCCACATTTAAATCATTCAAACCAGCAAACACATGACAAAACTAATTCATTTGATTATAAATCCAGTTCAATTCATTCCGGCCAAACCAAAGTGTTTGAGAGAGAGAAACACATACTCTGCAAATCTACTGTATATTTTTTCTTTTTTTCCAATAAAATATTTAAACATTTTTGAAAACAAGATACATTTTCTTGAGCACAATTACTTTATATTTAGTAACGTTTATGCCTAAAACTAGAAATTACTATTTGCCACTGGGGTTAGAGAGTGAGAGAGAGAGAGAGAGAGAGAGAGAGAGAGAGAATTTGACTTGAAGAACGTCTCAGGTTACGACTGTAACCCTAGTTCCCTGAGAAGGGAAGGAGACGATGCGTCGATGACGCTTTGGGAACGCCTTTGCGTGTTTACCCCTGAAGCACGTATGTCAACTAGTCAATGGAATGAATGAACGCCACGGGTGGGTGACGTCATGACCAGGAAAGGATATAAGCACATCCGGTGCGTTACTCGCGTTAGCTTTTAGAGCCGAAGCAAAGTCGATCGCAGGGATGCAGGAAGTATGGCAGGGCGACGCATCGTCTCGTTCCCTTCTCAGGGAACTAGGGTTACAGTCGTAACCTGAGACGTTCCCTTACGAGGGAACTCGCGATGCGTCGATGACGCTTTGGGAACGATAATACCCAATCTGCCATAATTACAAAATGCCAGATGATAAAAACTGTCGGCAAATTAAGTAAAAAGCACCTGGGATGCTTGGGCAGCTTCCAGGTCCAGGCTACAAAACCTCACAAAAGTTAGCGGCGAGGACCAACCTGCCGCATCACACACCTCCTGGAGGGCTTTAGAGGCCGCCATACTTCGAGTAGAGTGAGCTCTGACCACCAAAGGGCACGGCTGGCCAGAGGACTCATATGCAAGAGAAATAGCCTCAACTATCCACTTACTGATTGTCTGTTTAGAAGCAGGAAGACCTTTCTTAGGTGAACCAAAACAGACAAACAACTGATCAGATCTCCTCCACGGGGCAGCCCTGTGGACATAAGTGTCCAGTGCTCGCACTGGACACAAGAGATTCAGTTTTTCCTGGTCCGAAGATGTAAACGGAGGAGGACAGAATGCCTGCAGTACAATAGGCCTTGGAATATTGGTTATGCCGGGACCCTAGTTCGAACCGCAGGCCTCAGCCTCAAGGTGCCACGAAGGAAACGAATAACCAGGGGGTCTCGACCCAAAGATGTACTACCCACAGGGGCGCGGAAAGCCGCAATGGCCGCCACGTAAACATTTAAGGTAGAAGGACATGAACCTGATGTAAAACGATACTGGAGAAACTCAAGTACTGTGTTGACTGAACAGTTAACTGGATCTCGCTGATGCTGGTGACACCAAGATGTGAAAACTTTCCACTTAAGTGTATATAATTTCCTCGTGGCTGGAGCTCTGGAGCTAAGAATGGTCTCAACGACCTCAGTCGAGAGACCACTCTGTAAAAGTTGGGCCCCCTCAGAGGCCAAACACATAAGTTCCAAATCTCCGGTCGGGGGTGAAATATTGTGCCCCCTGCCTGAGACAGAAGGTCTCTCCTGACAGGTACCTCGAAAGGAGGGCCGTCGAGGAGATGAATTAGGTCCGTAAACCAAATTCGACTCGGCCAGCGTGGAGCTACTAATAATAGACTTACTCCGTCCTGGCGGACTCTCTCCAGAACTCCTGGGAGCAGGGCAACAGGGGGAAATGCGTACAGACGTAGCCTCGGCCACGTCTGTACCATAGCGTCCAACCTCAAGGGATCCACTTCTGCTTGGCCGTAAAATTCCCAAATGGGAATTCCCCTGGCCTCAGCACCTGCCTCGACAGGGTGTCTGCTCCTATATTCTGGTACCGTGGGATATACACTGCCCTCAGGGAGAGTATTTTCCCCAGGGACCACAAGAGGATCTGGTGCGCCAGTTTACAGAGTGGACATGAGCGCAGACCCCTCTGTCGATTTAAATAAGAGACCACCGATGTGTTGTCTGTACGGACAAACACATGATGGCCCCTCAGATCTGGGAGGTAATGTCTCAATGCATTGAAGACGGCCATCATCCCCAGGCAATTTATGTGCCAAGAGAGATGATGATTCCGCCACAGACCCTGAGCTGAGCGGCCTTCCATTACCGCTCCCCAGCCGGTGAGAAGAGCGTCTGTCGAGATAGCAACTCAATGGCAAAGAGCTCCCAACACCGGACCCTGGGACAGGAACCAATGTTTCCTCCATATAATCAAGGCGCGGATGCACCGCCACGTGATCTTGATCGTACGAAGCGGGTTCCCCCTCGGGGAGAACCCTCTGGTCCTGAGCCACCACTGCAAAGGTCTCATGTACAGCAGGCCAAAGGGGATCACATTGGACGCTGCTGCCGTGAGGCCTAACAGTCTCTCGAACTGTTTCACAGTGCGTGACTGGCCTAGATTCAACTCTTTTGTGGCTGTGATGATAGCAGCTCCACGAACGGGCAATAGTGTGGCCCGCATCATGACTGAATCCCATACCACACCAAGGAAAGTGGTTCTCTGTAATGGAGAAAGCACACTCTTCTTGGCATTGAGTCTCAACCCCAATTTCTTCATAAGAGCGAGAACGACATCTCGATGCCGACCCACTGACTGCGCTGATTCCGCCAGAATCAGCCAGTCGTCGATGTCGTTCAGAATGCGTATGCCCTGCAGCCTGAGTGGGGCCAGAGCTGCACGCACTTCGGGAACGTGTGGGGTGACAGAGCTAGACCGAATGGAAGCACCCGATATTGGTATTCTTTGCCCCCGAAAGAAAACTTCAGGAACTTCCTGTGTTGAGGGAGGATGGAGACATGGAAGTAAGCGTCCTTCAAATCTATCGTGACAAACCAGTCCTCGGATCTGATTTGAGTCACTGTCTGTTTGAGTGTGAGCATCTTGAATTTCAATTCAAGAGAGACAGACAACAATAAATAAGACAGACAGTTTTGACACAGAGCGCTTTGCTGAGGCACAAAAGCTAACGCAAGTAACGCACCGGATGTGCTTATATCCTTTCCTGGTCATGACGTCACCCGCCCGTGGCGTTCATTCATTCCATTGACTAGTTGACATACGTGCTTCAGGGGTAAACACGCAAAGGCATTCCCAAAGCATCATCGACGCATCTTTAATAAACATAGTTCCATTAACATATTATGTTTTACAATTTTTATAAATATTAAATATGTAAATGCACAGCCAGATATATAGATAAATTCAAAATCAAATTAGAAACATAAACAAATAAAAACAAATCTGTTAAAATTAGACATGCATTAGACCAGCATCTGAAACCTCACAAATACAATTGTTTATCCCCATATAGAATTAAACCAGTTAGATCATAATATGCATGCTCTATTTTCAAATGAGATTTTATCAGACCCTTAATAAGTGATATTACATCAGTCAACCCTTTACCCGTCATCTTCCTTTACGAGATAATCATATAAACAATTTTGCTTCACCAAATAAATAATGAAGTAAAATATGAACTTCTCTTTTATTAAGTTAAACACTTCTCCCAATCAATTCACACCACTCTTTTTATATTCTAATTAGGGGTACTAAGCTTTCTCAATTTAGAAATAAATGACAATATTTCTTGTTGATCACAAAAAGGACAGCCCTACTCTATATTTGGATCAAGATGTGCTCTGTGTTTGTAGCTATTATACCATGTACAACCCATCACTGTAAGTCACCAGTCTTTTTTCAATGACCCTAACCCAAGTCCTCCAGCTACCTTTAGGGGACAAATCTGATCCAATCATATGTTGCCATTAAGATTCTTCGAGCCTTTCCAGTGACTGAAGATGTGACACCTTGACATATATTACGTAAAGTGCTTTTATCTGGGTCTCAGTCCTAGTTGCGGTTTCAAAAATTAGCAAGTTCCCTTCTGTTTCTAGCCATGTTCCAACAGCTGCTGAAATTATTAACTTTAGAAAATTGTGTACATAATTTGTCTTTGAAAAAAATCGATGATATGATGAGAAAAATCTCAGTCAACTATTTTTGCGCAGTATGGACCAAGTTAATTCCAAGCTAGATTCTCAGCAGACAACCATCCATTCAATGTGTGCTGACTGCAAGATATTCAAAACCACCACAGGATTGTACATTAGTGGCCCTTCATTCAGCCAAAGACCTCCGGCACCCTTGGGTACTTGTGAATGATTAAAGATTCTCCTTGCTTTCAGCATCAACCTATAAAAAGATGTCAGTCCAGACAAATCAAGGTTTTCTATATCCTTAAGAAATAAATGCAGATCCAGTGACATTTTGCCCACCTTCTGCAAAAGGGCACAAGCTACTCCAGACCAGCTCACTTTCTCCACATAGAGCAATCTTTGAGCTGTCTGAAAGCCATCACTTTTCTCTTAATGTCTACTAGTCCTTGCCCTCCTTCCTGTTTAGGCGCATTCAATACTGAAGCCTTTAACCAGTGTTGTCTTGACAAGAAAAAACGGACTAAACACTTTTGGATATTTTTCAACAGGTCTTCTGGAGGCTCAATAATATAAATTATGTGCCATAAAGACGTTGCAACCAGGTTGTTGGAAGACTCTTCCCTTGTAGGATAATTGGGGTAGCAGCCAATGTCAATTACACAACCGAGCACATACCTTCACCTCTAATCCCTCCCAATTCTGTCCCTTATATTCCTCTCTTCCTAAAAACACTCCTAAATATTTAAAACCCATTTCTTTCCACTTTAAGCCACCAGGATGCAGAGGTCCTGTAACATCTGAACAACACCATAAGGCATCATTTTACCCCAGTTCACTTTGTTGAGGCCTTTCCATAACACTCTAGAGCCCCACTTAATAAATGAACATCTCCTCATGACCACTTTTACATCATCAGCATATGCTGAAACTTTTATATTGGGAGGTAAAGCTGACTCATTTACCTGTAAACCCATTAACTATATTTATAAACTGCTTAAAAGAGGTTCGATGACAATACTGTAAATTATTATAATTTTTTATTTAACCTTTATTTAACCAGCTTTGTCTCATTGAGATATAAAATCTCTTTTTCAAGAGAGACCTGGCCATGATAGCAAAACAAATTAGATCACACAATCACAAAACAAACACAAAAGAGGCAAAGACAAAAGTAAAGCTGGCCAGATAAGGGACAACCCTGCCGTACACAGGGTTACAAGGCCATCTTTACCATACCTCATTATACAGTAATTGTATCATTGAAATTAATTTATCACAAAAATCAAAAGCCTTCAACACCGAAAAAGAAAAGTATGGTCGACCCAATCAAATGGTTTTTCTTGGTCAAGTGACAAAATACCCATATTAATGTTATTATTGAAGACATAATCTATCATATCACAAACCAAATGGAGATTGTCTCTAATAGTTCTATCGTTCACACAGTATGACTGATCAGCATGAATAATTTAACGTAATACATGGTTTAACCTATTAGCTATGCATTTAGATAAAATCTTATATTCTGAGCACATAACTGCAACTGTTCTTCAGTAGGGTTAGGGTTGCTCGTTGACAGCTCCTTGGAAGAACTATTACATGAAAACATTCTTGCAATACCTCACAAAAATAATTTCCAATAGTAGTCCAAAGGTTCTTATAAAACTCAGCAGGGAGTCTTTCCAGTCCAGGTGTGTGGGCTGAAGAAAGGCCCATTACAGCAGCAGTCACTTCCTGAAAGTAATTTCAGTCTCTAGAGCTTCTTTTCTGAGGTTAAGCGGGAGAGATCCTGCTATAGCTCATATCGACTCTGAGTGTCCGATGATTCAGCAGCATATAAATGTGAGTAAAAGTCCACTGCAATTCTATGCATTTCTCTAGGGTCATGGTGTCATGTCTATCTTTCAGACCATACACTTGTTTTTCCAGTGCAAGAAATCTACTCCTAACAAGAGCGCCTTTAACCCGTTTTATTTAAAACTGAATGTAGCTTTTGTTTCTTGTGAGCCCATAATTCTTGTAAATTAACAGAAATGTTAACCATCATATTTCTTTCAGTATCAAGAACTGCTTCCTCAAGCCACTCAAATGTCTGTTTGAAACACATAGAAGTAAGAAGCATACTGCTGGCAGAACTCTCTAATATGTACTTTTCCGATTTCCCACTGCTGTATGTTATTGTCATATCTTTTTTTTTTCCTCTTTCCATTTTTCCCCCAAAACTTAAAATTCTGACAAATAATTAAATATATGTAAAAGCTTTGTATTAAAATGCCAATAACATCTTTTGTGATTCCTTAATGTCAAAATACAATCAAATGTTATTGATGTATGGTCAGACAAAGACGTGGGAATAATCTCTGAATGTAAAATACTATTTCTCTTGTTATGTGATGAATAAAACCTGTCCAGGTGTGCCACAGAAATCCTACCTTTATTAACCCTTGTTTTATTGTTATGCTGACAGAGTCTTTTCTCTCCACACATCTGAGAGGTTGAAAGTTTCAATAACACTAGCGAAGCACTGTGGTTCTTCTCCATTTCTATCTGCTGTGAAATCTAACGTAATGATCCAATCACCACCTTGCTTTTGTCTTAATACATGCTCTAATTTATTGAATAAATGTACACTTTCCTCTCCAGTGTTTGATATGTGTTAGATATTCACAAACAAAAAGATACAAATATTAATTTTAGCCCACACATCAAAGATCTACCTGGTTCAACCTCTTCTTTCGATAATATTTTAGCTTTTACAGCTGTTGAAAAAAACTTAAGTTAGTACCATGGCTGAGAAATTTCTCTCCCCTCCACCACAAGCCCCAGTCCACTTCATGACTTTATTTCAAATCAGATATTTCAAATGTATAATCTCTGATAGTAAATCACTTCCAGTTCCTCATTACATTTACATTAAGGCATCCTATCAGTAAAACCACCAGGAAGAGCAGAAATATAAGATAAAAAAGAAGAACAATCAGCCATGAAATGTATTTAGTTTTGCCTCTCTTTAGTCTCTCTTTTACCCTGTCTAATTGCTGTAATATGTTTTATAAGCTGGAATCTTTTCTGTTGAGATGCTCACTTTCCTTGCCCACACAACTGAGGAAACAAATTTGCCCAAGTCAGGAATATAATCGCTGAATTCAACATCAGATTTTCCTTTTGTTTCATCCAAGAACATATTGATTTGTTCAACAGTATAACGATCTTTATCAGAGGAAAGATGTTCATCATCCTCATCATCTCTCATACATCAATATACTGAGACAAAATATGCAGCTCAACAGTCACACCTCCTCTGCCCTACCAGCCTGTCCTGAATCAGTCCCCTTAGCCACATTCTCAGGATCACTTTGCTTCTCATTCTCAACAGTAACAAGTGTTGCCTTTAACCTGCTCTTCAGTTCTGTCAGATCCTTCATTATCTGCTGTATTCTCTGTGCATCTCAGCATTATATATAGAACATCGTTGCTCTTTTATTCCATTTGCTTCTTTGTGTGGACATGAAAAGCAAATTTGCCCTACATCTCCTCATTCAAAACACTTCAGACTTTCCATGCTTGCGTATACTACATAGGAATTCTCTCCATGTTTTACACGAAACAAAACTTCTAAAGTTCACTCAGGGGAATTGAAAAACATATACACCTGTCACTTAAAAGTACATATGCTTTAACATTGTGTTTTTACATCCTAAAGGAATCATCCTCAGATGACTTGCAATTTTTCCAAATCTTTTGAGTTCCTTTGTAATGTAATAGCAACTTCATTTGAGATGAACAACGGTATATTTGAAACTGTAATTTTATTTTATGGAGCAGACAGAGGGGTAACAGGAATGAAAACTCCATTCACCCATATTCTGCTCGCTGTCAACTGATTCAGAAGGTTTTTAAAAACACAACGATTGCTTTAATCATACGAGAGGCCAAAGTGATATTTTCAAATCTGACCTACTTTTCTGCTGCCATGAGCAGCTCTTCCACAGTTACACCAGCTCTGGCACGCACCTATATGCATTACAAAGAGTCAGTGATGGTGGCGTTCCTTGTTAAGGGACCGACACCATACTGGCCTCCAAAATCGTGCTACATGTGGAAAATGGAGTATTCAGCAAAATAAATGTGTAACACGGTTAAGGATGGGCAAGGAGGAGGCGAGAACCGGCTTGTCAACATAAATCATAATTTTAATGAAAACTTAAACCAAAAGCATAAACAAACACACACGACGGACATGCCCGTAAATCTCTCTCCACTCTCTGGAGGTTCTGTCGCTGCTTTTATGCCGCTCTCCCCGTGCTCACTGGAATTAGAGACAGGTGTTAGACATGATTTAGCTCAGATGCAAGTGCCCTTACCGCTTCTTCTCCCTGACGGGCGCTTGACCACGCCCCCGCTGCCACAAAATGCTACAGACACGGCGACCGGGGGGAACGAGTAGATGGGGGTCCTGCCTGCGGGCGGTACCTTACCAAGGAAAATACATCACAGGGAGTTGCCTGAAGTGGGAACTATGCCTGTTGAGCCCAAGCCCAACACGGAGCACTCCTTGTTGTCTTGTGGTGGGTCTGGCGGTGAATTCCGGCCGAGCATCCAGGGAGCGAGAGCTTGCTGGCTCACCTGGGAAAGAAGGCGCACTGGATCAGCTGGGTGAAGGGCGCAAGGTTCAAGCGGAATACCCGGTCGGTTGTTCCGTATTACCGAGTTCTACCGGCTGGGACCTGTCAAAACACAGGACTAGACCGACTCAACCCTGAGGTTGTAGAACCTAGCAAAGGTGTTGGCCCAGCCCGCTGCTCTGCAGACGTTTGCTAAGGAGGTACCGTGGGCCACTGCTACAGGGACAGGCCGAAGGGGAGGACCTTGTACTGATATGCCTGGCCGTCGATCGCGAACCATAAGAAGGGTCGTGTCGAGGCAGAATGGAGACGTGGAAGTATGAGTCCTTCAGGTCTACCGCAGCGAACCAATCTTGATGCCGAACGTAGGTTAAAATTCGCCTCTGCGTGAGCATTTTGAACGGGAGTCTGTGTAAGGTCCTATTGAGAACTCGCAGGTCCAAGATTGGACACAACCCACTGCCTTTTTTGGGTATGATAAAGTACATTTACATTTATGCATTTGGCAGACGCTTTTATCCAAAGCGACTTACAGGCCACAACCCACTGCCTTTTTTGGGTACGATGAAGTACATTTACATTTATGCATTTGGCAGATGCTTTTATCCAAAGTGACTTACAGTGTAATTATTACAGGGATAATCCCCCAGAGCAACCTGGAGTTAAGTGCCTTGCTCAAGGACACAATGGTGGTCCATACACTCAAAGTATGGCTGTAGAAACCCTTCTTCATCTCAGCTGGAGGGACAGGCTCTATCGCGTCCTTGAGTAGCAGAGTGGCAATCTCTGCTTGTAAGGTGCTGGCGTTTTCGCCGCGCAACGGAGTGGAGTGAATACCACTGAAACGAGGCAGGAGCCTGGCGAATTGAATCACGTAGCCAAGTCGGATGGTCCTGGCCAGCCAAGACAAAGGGCTGGGAAGCACAAGCCATGATGCGTCTAAGCTCCGTGTGAGGGGCACTAACGGGACGATCGTTTTGGACATACCGAGTTGGGCCTCGCTGCAGGGGGGAGCAGGTAGTAGTGCGTCGGGAGGCAAACACACATCCCGAGGCTTGGGTGCTGAGAAAAAGCTCAAAGCACTTACCTTGCTCTGCGCACCCTGCAGGGGGTGGGTTGTAGACAGTGGAGGGGGTCCTGTAGGGACGTCCTCAAGACTCATCAGTGCTGGCCTGCTGGGGCTGGGCAGTCATGGGTCCGGAGGCGAGGTGGCCGCTCTTTTATCGAACATTTGGGTACCGCAGCCCAAAGGGTGTGTGGCAAAAAAAAGGGAGAACTGAGGATTCTCCTCCCGGCCCTCCACCGGGGGATGGAGTGGTTTTGCTACCATCTCCGGAGCAAACGTCTGGCTTCTTTGGTGTGCCGTCTCAGGAGCGTTTAGGGGCTTTACGGGACCTAGAAGAGGTCCTGGAGACGGGGGGCGTATGCAGCCTGTGGGGCACTCGACGCTGGGGCTGAGAGCTGGGCCCAGGTTGAGGCAGAACTGCCGGTGGGGGTTCGCAGGGGGATGCCCATGGTGAGCATCTTGACCAAGTTCAAGACGGGGGCTGCCTGTGCTGCGATGGCACAGCATGATGTGTGAGATGGCCTCAGTCTGTTTCCTCACCACCAAAAACTGCTGGACGAAGTCGTCAACGGTGTAGCCGAAGAGACTGAACTAGGAGATGGGGGCGTTGAGAAAGCGGGCTTTGTCAATGTTGCGCATCTCAACCAAGTTCAGCCGCTGTGACCTTCGTAGCTCTGAGAGCGAGTTCGGTGGCAGAGCGGAGTTCCTGCAGCACGTCGGGATCGGGAAAGTTCTTTGAGTGCCCTTGCTTGGTGTACCTGCAGGAGAGCCATGGAATGCAAGGCGGAGGCGGCCTGACCATTGGTGCTGTTGGTTTTCGCTATCAGCGACGATGTTGTCCAACAGGCCTTGGAGGGTCCCACCAGGTGGTGGCGTTCTTGGGACACAGGTGGATTTGCAACTGCCCTGTCCACCAGAGGGACCTCCATGTACCCTTGGACTGGCCGGCCGTTCAGGGTATCGAGAGCAGACGAGCGAGGAGGTCAGTTCCGGGCAGTAAAAGGTGCCCTCCATGAACTCGTCAGCTCATCCTGCACTTCCGGGAAGAAAGGTAGCGGGGGGCGTGGCTGAGAGCGTGCCCGGAGCCAAGGTACCAATCATCAAGCCACGAGGGTTGGGGGAGGATGGAGGGTTCCATTCCAACCCCACACTCACAGCAGCCCGGGAAAGAAAACCTTGGAAGAAACCAGACTCACTGTGGGGGCCAGTTCCCCTCTGACTAACATCATGAATATAATGTAAATATGACTTATGTATAGTTAAAGTCATGGTTTAAAATTATTAAACTAAGTAAGTGTTAAGGGACAGTGTTTAAACATAGATTTTGTATGAACTGTAAAATGAATGACTAATGTCTTTGAAGTCCATCCTGGATTAACGGCAGAAGTTCACATAGATGGAATTTAACAGGTAGCCAATGTAACGATGATAAAATGGGGCTAATATAATCATATTACTTGGTTCTCGTCAGCACTCTGGCTGCTTCATTTTTAACCAATTTAAGTTTATTTATTGATCTTGCTTTACATCCTCCTAGTAATGCATTACAATAATCAAGTCTTGAGGTCATGAACGCATTAATAATTTTTTCGGCATCAGCAACAGAGAGCATGTGCCTTAATTTAGCAATATTTCTTAGGTGGAAGAATACTGTTCTACAAACATTGGTAATTTGATTTTCAAAGGACAGATTGGTGTCAAATATAACACCTAAGTTCTTCGCTGTTGAAGATGATGTAACAGTACATCTATCAAGAGTCAAATTATATTGTAGTGGCTTATTTTTAGTGTTTTTTGGTCCAATAATTAGTACCTCTGTTTTGTCAGAATTGGAAATCCATGGTTTTATTTAATTGATACACTCTGCTAATTTGGAGAATTGTGAAATCTCATCAGGTTTTGAAGAAATATAAAGTTGTGTATCGTCGGAATAGCAGTGGAAACTTATTCCATGATTCCTGATAATATCTCCCAGGGGAAGCATATACATGGAGAAAAAAGAGGCCCTAAAACTGATCCCTGTGGCACTCCATATTTTACTTTTTTTTGGTTTGACAATTCCTCATTTACATAGACAAAGTGGTAGCGGTCTGCTAAATATGACCTAAACCATGTTAATGCAACTCCACAAATGCCAACATAATTCTCTAGCCTATTCAAGAGAATGTCGTGATCTATTGTGTCAAATGCAGCACTAAGATAAAAAACACTAGAAGAGAAATGCAACCGTGATCAGATGATAAGAGCAAGTCATTTGTAACTCTGATAAGTGCAGTCTCTGTACTGTGATAAGGCCTAAATCCTGACTGAAATTCTTCGTATATACTATTTCTCTGTAGAAATGAACATATTTGGGAGGATACTACCTTTTCTAGTATTTTTGACATAAACAGGAGATTAAACTATAATTAGTCAGTTCTCAGGATGAAGTTGTGGCTTCTTAATAAGCGGTTTGATAACTGCCATTTTAAAGTTTCTTGGGACATGTCCTAAGCATAGCGAGGAGTTAATAATATTATGAAGAGATTCTGAAATTACAGGAGATACCTTTTTTAAAAGCTTAGTTGGTATAGGATCTAACAAACAATTTGTGGCTTTTGATGTTTCGATAAGTTTTGTTTGCTCTTCATGACCTATGACAGAGAAGGATTGAAGTTGCACGTGAGGAAAATTATTCACTGTTTTCTGAGGTGCTATGACAGATGATTGCATAATTCCAATTTTATTTCTGATTATTTAAATTTTATCTGTAAAGAAATTCATTAAGTCATTACTCTTGTGCTGCGACGGAATATCTGATTCTGTTCAAGCTTTATTCCTAACCAATTTAGCCACAATACTGAATAAACATCTAGGATTGTTGTGGTTATTTTCTATGAGTTTACTAAAATATGCTGACCTGGCAGCTTTTAGTGCCTGTCTGTATCTACAGACACTATCCTTCCATGCACCACAAAATACTTTTTTTTCCACATGCGCTCCATTTTCCAAGCTGCTCTCTTGAGAGCATGAGTGTGATCATTGTACCATGGTGCAGGGCTTATTTCTTTAATTTTCTTTAATCGAAGTGGGGCGACAATATCAAAAGTGCTAGAGAAGACTGCATTTATATTTTTGTTATTTCATCAAGTTCTTCTGGGCTTTGGGGTTTATTGAGTGTATGAGATAGATCTGGAAGATTATAAGTGAAGCTATCTTTAGTGGTTGAAAGAATAGTTCTACCTGAATGATAGCGTGATGTATATTGAGTAACATTATCTGATTGCAGCATACAAGAGACGAGGTAATGATCCGAGATGTCATCGTTCTGCTGCAGAATTTCTATATTATCAACATCTACTCCATATGAAAGAATTAAATCTAGCGTATCATTATGGCGATGAGTTGGTCCTGTTACATTTTGTCTGACTCCAAGAGAGTTGAGAATATCAATAAATGCTAATCCCAATGTGTCATTTTCATTATCTATGTGAATGTTGAAGTCACCAACAATTAAAGCTCTATCTACAGTAGCTACAAGATCTGATAAAAAATTATCAGAATAAGGAAATCTGAATAAGGCCCGGGTGATCTATACATTGTAGCAAGGACAAAAGACGACAGAGATTTTTTATTTATATCTGACAGTGTCACATTAAGCATTATTAGTTCAAAAGACTTACATTTATATCCTGTCCTCTGAGTAACACCAAAAACTTCACTGTAAATTGTAGCAACACCTCCTCCTCGACCCTTCAGACGTGGCTCATGTTTATAACAATAGTAGATTAATTTAAACTAATATATTCATCCGGTTTAAGCCAGGTTTCAGTCAAACAGAGTGCATCCAATCTATGATCAGTAATCAATTAATTAACAATTATTGCTTTGGTAAAAAGAGATCTAATGTTTAGTAGCCCTATTTTTATATGATATATATTTTTAATTTGTTTGTTTTGTTCAAGTTTGACCTGATCAAAATGATTTAGTGAGGGTATTGTGTTTGGTAGTTCGGGGAACAGACACAGTCTCTGTATAGGTGATACAGTCTCTATGTGTTGTAGTTTATGTGACCTGTGTGACATCTCAAGGCAGCTAGCAGACGTTCGGATTAACCAGTTTGTCTGCTTCCTGACCTGGGCCCCAGTTAGTCAA
This sequence comes from Xyrauchen texanus, assembly GCF_025860055.1. Lineage (NCBI taxonomy): Eukaryota > Metazoa > Chordata > Actinopteri > Cypriniformes > Catostomidae > Xyrauchen > Xyrauchen texanus. Next base: position 61,978,970 of record NC_068276.1, read on the forward strand.
ATATTATCATTATTAAGACTATGAGCCACATTACTAGAGAGGAGAGCGGCACCTTCCCTGGGGGGGATGGAGTCCGTCTCTCTTTAGCAGGTCAGGTCTACCCCAAAAACTCTTCCAATTGTCTATAAATCCTATTTTATTCTTCAGACATCACTCAGACATCCAGCCATTCAGTGACACTAATATACTATAAACCTCGTCACCACGACGAGCAGGGGGGGGACCAGAGCATATTATAGTGTATGACATCATTTTTGCAAATTCGCACACCTCTTCAACATTATCTTTAGTGATCTCTGACTGACAAAGCCGGACATCGTTAGTGCCGACATGGATAACAATTTTAGAAAATCTATCTTTAGCATTACCCAGCACTTGTAAATTTGATTTGATGTCAGACGCTCTGGCCCCCGAAATTCAATTAACAATAGTGGCTGGAGTCTCTATTTCCACGTTCCTTGCAATAGAATCGCCGATAACAAGGGCTCTTTCAACATGATGCTCAGTGGGTGTATCACTGAGTGGGGAGAATCGATTGGAAACCCTAACAGGAAAGGGAGAGCGGTGTCTCTTTGCTGAGCGAGTATGCTTCCGAGACGTCACCCAAATGCCCTGCTGCAGGGGCTTTACAGTCAGAACCAAAGTGTGTATGTTGCTCTCTGTACTACTCGCATCTGAAACAGTATCTACCGGGTTCTCTTTCTCAGTGACCTCCACTAGCATTCGAATGCGAGTCTCTAACTCATTAACTTTCTCCATCAGCCTGACTAATTCCTTACATTTATCACATGTGAATCCCTCACTGCTGACGGAGGAGGCTATTGTAAACATGTGACATGCAATGCAGGAAGAAATAACATGAGCGGATGCCAAGACTTACCGCAAATTGTTTGTTGTTGGTTGTTCCTGAGCGGTGAGGATTTGAGATTGATGTGAATCCCTCACAAAATTGTGAGACAAAAAAAGAAACTGCATTTATTAGAGTTACAAATGACTTGCCCTTATACATTTACATTTATGCATTTGGCAGACGCTTTTATCCAAAGGGACTTACAGTGCACTTATTACAGGGACAATCCCCCTGGAGCAACCTCGAGTTAAGTGCCTTGCTCAAGGATACAATGGTGGTGGCTTTGTGAATCTACTTACCAGTTCAGTGCTTTAGCCCACTACGCCTGATCCTGATCCTTCTGATACTTATCATCTGATCGTGGCTGCATTTCTCTTCTAGTGCTTTTAGATCTTAGTGCTGCCTTCTACATGATAGATCACGACATTCTCTTGAATAGGCTAGAGAATTATGTTGGTATTAGTGGAGTTGCATTAGCATGGTTTAGGAAGATGGATATGTAATTATTTATTTATGGGGGAACCTATTAGTATAACCCTGTTATTGATTTAAATCAATAGATAATATTTGTATTAATAGTACTTTTAGAATTTGGTAAGAAAAATAGTAAAATTCAGAAATACATTTTTAATTTACAAGAAATTGCCAAAGATCCTGATTTCATGGAAAATAGATGAGATAATACATTTCAGTTTTGGGCAGGTAGAGGTCTGAGATCAGCAACTGTTCACTGATAAAGAATGGATATCTTTCAAACCTAAAACAAAATATGAGCTTCCAAATTCACATTTCTTTAATTATGTACAGGTAAGAAGATATTTATTAACAGAAGTTAAAGTAAAAGAAATACCAAAAGAAATGCGCCCATTAATAAATACAATGAATCCAATTAGTTGGATTCCTAAATGTTAGGAATATTAAAGAGATATACAGGACACTCTGAATAAAATTATATGTAGGTGGGAGGATGAATTACAAATAATACTTAGTCAGCAATAAATAAATAAATATCATATAATACTTTCCATACTACTCAATCCAGTGTTTGGAAGATACAAATGATATTCTTTGTATCACCTGTTATTCAAAGTAAATACAATAGCTGGTAAAAGGGGATTGTTGGAAACAAAAAGGCTCATTACAGTCAAATTTTATACGAGTGCTGTAAATTTACAATTTATTGGAATTAAGTGATTAGATACATTAGATACAAGAGTCAATTTTGTGTATTTGTAAGATTTTATTAGTATTTGTGTGACTTTTGCGTCAGAGATGTCATTTTTCTCATAGCTGATTGGTTCATTTTTGGTTCAGCATCTTTAAGGGGCAGGTTATTCGTGTAGCGTAAGATACTATGGCAATGAACACAGCTAAAAGCCGACCAACTTTCATGATTCCTAAAACTTGGGGTTGAGACAAACTAAACTAAAACTTACCTGACTAGCCACCGAAACCGGCTTCATGGTACAGGCCTCAGGACTGGTCCTCTGCCCACATGCACAATTATTTCAAAATTCATTCCAAATGCTCAATTACTGAAATTTGTGAGTGGTTTGTCAGTCACAGTATTTGGACACTTTATAACACAGAGAGCAAAAACAGCGAGTGGGAAAGTATATTTTCAGGTACAATAAGGGACCGTATAGAAATTCCACAAACTGAGATAAAACGCCGGTGTCCAAGCGTTCAATCATTGAATTGACTTTCATATTCTAACATAACAGACATGGTTATTAAAAAGCATTTTCTCATTCTAAAGGTTGCAGTAGACTGCCGGCGTGATGGCTCACTTTTTTCATTTGAAGCCAGCATGTCTAATTATGAATACGGTGTTCAATTATTTTAGAAAATAAATTCATGAAATTTAACCAAGATATTATTTTCATATTGTAAAGTTTGCAGAAGGCTGCTATTAGATATGCTGATTTACTCTAGGTGAGATTTTCCCAAGATGTGGAATTATATATTGTTTTAATAATAATAAATAAACAATGCAAGTTTCATTCACACCACTGGCTACAGCCTTTATAATGTAAAAATGACATGTACCAGCGTTCAGCGATGACTGATTCATATCACAAACAGCATGGGCTTACGAATGCGGGACCTCCTACAATGAGGCCATCTGTTGTGATTACGAGGACCCTGCAGCAGAGACTGTGTTGACTGAAACTTTGCCCTAATGGAATTACTGAGCTGAGTAATATAGTCAGTCAGCCGGAGGGTCATTCACACCTCGCCACTCAGAACTCCTGTTTACATTCTTTCGGTCATGCCACATGTCAGCAGCAAGATGGCAGATACAGACAGTCACATGTTCAGTGTGCCGGAGAGAAAGGACGTTTTAGAACATCAGAACATTATGTTACCTTCATTATATAACATTTAATTGCTTTTGAAACTACAGCTTTATGTGATATTTTGAGTCATATTGAAGGTTAATGACTTGTGTTTGTACAGTGTTTGATGAATAGACACTTTCTGAAAAGCTTTTATTGAAAGACAGGATGTATTGACACTTACTGAACGATATCTCAATAGCTTTACTGGTGTGTGAATAGTTTATTATTCATGTGTGTATTCATTTATTTTAGATTAGAGAAGGTTTGCAGAACATATAAAGTGCTTTTAGTGCTTTGACAATACAAACACTCACTTATGCAAGCGTTTCATTCCACATCACTTCTTTAAATCTGAAAACTGATGAACTCAAATTATTTTTATCTGATCATTTCCAGGACTGTCTGTATGAGAAACAGAGCCAAGATAACAGCCAGAAACCTTTAAATCAGGGGAACAGATCTGATTTATTGGGGAAAAGATTCCCATTTCCTTTCTCCATTACCACTTCACATTTTGTCCTTAATCCTTTCCTTTTCCTTTCACATGCACACATCCTCTCACACTTCTCTTTGACTCTGTGTTTATATAAGCACTTGTACTGCATCTCACTGAGAGGGACACTAATTCTTCCCTAGAGAGAAAGTGAGTAAGAGAGAGAGAGAGAGAGAGAGAGAGAGAGAGAGAGAGAGAGAGAGAGAGAAAGAAAGAAAGAAAGATAAAGGGAGAGAGGTTTAAAATTTCAAAATTCATATCCCCAAAACATTAATAAGAAACTAAATAAAAATGAATAAATAAATAAATTAGAATTTAAAAAACCAAAGACCAGTTTATCATCATGTACAACACATAGAACCTCATTAATACACAATATTTCATTATTGTAAGAATGTAATATGCAAATTCTGTTCTTAATCTTGCTGCCACCAGACACAAAAAATGACTTTAGGATCCGTTGCTGCAAACTTTAAACCAGGGGTGACCAACCCTGTTCCTGGAGAGCCACCTTCCTGCAGAGTTTATATCCAACCCCAATCAAACACAGCTGAACCAGCTTATCAAGGTCTTTAGGATAATTGAAAATGACAGGCTGGTGTGTTTGAGCTAAACTCAGCAGGAAGGTAGACCCTTTTTCTTTCTTGTTTTCCATATAGCTAGTTTTGCTGTCCCTATTAAAAAATTAAATAAACAAACTCTCCTTCTTAATAAAAATCTATACTTCAGCCCTCCTAAGAATATTTTATATAAAAATTATTCTGTAACCCCCTGAAATCAAAATGAAAGTAGTTCAAAAAGACTGTTTAGTCTGATACATTTTAAAAACAGATGCTCTAAGTCTTCTTCCTTGCCTCAAAACCTACACTGCCCACCCACTACTGGATTCAGTAGTGCCACATGTCTGTCTGTAGCTATCGCCCCGTGAATAATCCACCACTGTAGATCAGCAGTTCCCTTCTCTACAGGGAGTTTATACAGGGTATCCACCTGTCTGTCACAATGAAATCTGGCCCCAACAAACCTAGCCATCTTGAGGCTTTTTGTCTCTTTAGTGATTTCTGATGCATCACCTTGACTGTTGTGTAGTAAAGTGCCTTCTTTGAAGCACATTCCAGATAATCCAATTGAGGAGTCCGGAAAGTCAGGATTGAGTCAGCAACTTCACCCTGATTCTCATCACACATTAGCAGTGCAATACTAATCCTTGGAAACTCTTGTCTGCCACTGTGATTTGCCAATGGTCCTCTTGCTATAAGTTCTCCATAAGTTCTTTGTATTACCAGACACATTTCCTCTATCAGTTTTGATGCAAGTCTCTGTGATCATAAACCCGTCACTTCCTGAATAATTTCCACAGATTTCCATCCATCTTTATCCATTAGGTGACCCAACTTCGCAATCCCATTCCTAAGCAGACATGCCTGAACCCCCACTGAGGATAAAGATCTTGTCTGTATCATGTTATTAAAAAACAGTGGTTCCTCGGGAGCCCAGTGTGCAGAACTGCTCATATCTCTATCCACCTTTAAAACATTCCTCCATACGTTAAACATTGTCCAATAAAAAGGTGTAATTTCAGACAAACTATTGTCTTCCAGTCTCATTAGAAACAAATGTTTGTCAAGTCCAAGCCCACCTGCCCTCTGCAAGATGGCACATGCTGTATAAGTCCATGATAAGTCATTATGGTAAAGGAGTCTTTTTGCTGCCTGTAATCTGAAAGCAAATATATGACTCTTGTCGTATGCAGCATAGCCTCCCAATTTTTTATCTGATATTGTGCATTACCTAAAAAAACACCTAAAACATTTAAACCTTCCCTTCCCCATCTCAAACCACCTGGAGGTTTTGGACATCCTACCTCATCCCACTGGCCCATAATATAGCCCTCACTTTTCTCCCAATTTACTCTGGCAGTAGATGCCATTTCATAAAGCTTGATGCTCTCATTTAAACTTCTAATATCTTCTTGCCTCGTGATGAACACCGTAATATCATCAGCATAAGCGGATAATGTCAATTTTACATTTTCACTTCCATTTTGAAATATTACACCTTTTAAATCTTCCTTAAGTTTATATAGGAGAGGCTCAATCATAAGGCTATATAACTGCCCAGATAATGGACATCCCACTATGTCCCCCACCAGCCTTTACCACAATAAATACTTTGGAGGACAACAATTTTACAAATTATAACAAATTTTCACCAAAACCAAAATGTTTTAGAACATTAAAAAGATATCCATGATCCACCCTGTCAAATGCCTTTTCTTGGTCTAATGATAAAATACACATATTACTATTATTAAGGTTAAATCAACTAAATCCCATAACACAAAAAGATTATCTATAATTGACCTATCTGGAACACAATACGTTTGATCTTTCCCAATCAAGAGATGTAAACAGTGCTTGAGTCTATTTACCAAACACTTTGACAGTATCTTATAATCCAGACATAATAAGGTCACTGGCCTGCAGTTTTTCAACAGACATAAATCCCCCTTCTTTGGCAACAAGGAGAGGACTGCATATCGACAACTTAAATTAAGTGACTTTTCTTTAAAACAATTTAAAAATACTTCATATAGATCCACTCCAAGTACATTCCAAACTTGTTGATAAAACTCAGCTGGCAAACCATCAGTTCCTAGAGACCGACCTAAGGACAACTGCTGCATTGCCTCTGTAATTTCCTGGAAAGTAATTTCATTGTCCTGCACTTTTTTTGTTTCATCCACTAGTACTGAGTAATTCATAATGGTTCATTACTTTACAGTGTTGTTTAGAAATCCACTGCCAATTTTATTTTTTCCACCAGATCAGAGGTTATAGATCCATTTGAATGCCGAAGATGATACATCTGTTTCTGTTGAACATTTTGTTTTCTAAATTTAAAAAAATATGAACTAGGAGCATCCATATCTTTAATGGAGAAAAATCGTGCTCTTATCAGTGATCCCTTTGTCTGCTCCTTTTAAAAAGATCCAAGTTCCATTCTCTTCTTCATAAAGTCATAAACTTTATAAAGTCATAAACCAGTCTTTGTACATTTACTTTAATTTGTGATGAAGCATACAGGGTATAATTCTGACAAAAAACTTTACCCACCTCCCACCACTGGCTAAGATTCTCAAAATAATAATTTTTCATTTTCCATTAATTCCAAAACTGTGTAAATCGTTCACAGAACAAAACATCCTGTAACAGTTTAACATTAAAATGACAATAATACGTACGTTGTGACATTTCCTTAATTTTTAGATCTAAAACAACCGTGTGATGATCTGAAAAACCTTTAGGTGAATGAAAAGCATTCATAACCCTGCTGTTCTATATTTTTGCTAGATAGAACCGATTCAATCTAGCCCCACAGACCATATTGTCAGTCACTTTAACCCATGTGTACTGTCTCTCCCATTTATTCCTTACTCTCCATACATCTACCAACCCATATTTGTTCATTATTTTGGAGAGTACTAGACTAGATTGATTATAGGGTTCTTCACCATTCCTATCAACAGTTAAATCTGTTATACAATTCCAGTCTCCCCCTACAATAATGTACACTCCATCATCAATCTTTTTAAGAACTTCATTCAATTTCATAAATATACCCACCCTTTCTGACCCAATGTTCAGGGCATACACATTGACAAAAGCAAACAAAAAACCTCCAAACTCTATCTTTGTTAATAAATTCCTTCCCTTCACAATTTCCTCAACAGTTAAAATATTAACATTCATACTTTTCGAAAATAAAATAGCAACCACTGCAATATTATTTGACCCATGACTTAAAACAAGCTTTCCACCCCACCACATACCCCATTCTATTTTGTTATCACTATCCGTATATGTTTCCTGTAAGAAAGCAACATTGATCTGTTTTTATTTTTTTTAATTGTGTAACCACTACTAATTTCTTCCTGTCTCTACCCTCATTTATATTTAAGGAGCCAACCCTAAGACACTCCATAAAAATATAAAAAAATAAAAGGTATAGAAACAGAAAAAGAAACCATAGTAAGAGAGACACCCAGTGCAACTTAATCATTTCCTTAATTTTGTGAAGCACGAGCTTTACCCTTTCATAATTTCATTAAGAGTTTCCTTAAACAAAACCTCTTCTTCTTACTCAGTACATTATAATTGAATCTTCTCTGTAGCAACATAACTGAACAAATAAATGTATCCACATCTGGGAAAAACTCAAAGTAACTTCAAAATGTTTTTCCAAATGATACATCCAAGAAATCATTTATTTCCTGAAATGTATATACTGTACATCTCCCATAACATGGGAATCAATCTCCGAAATATCAGAAGTATTATCATCTGCTATCTCAGTGTCATTGATAATTTCAAAGCCATCTGATTTTTCAGGTGTTGCTCAGTTTCATTTCCAGCTACCTCACCAATCACTGTTTCTGCACCTATTTATCTTATCTTCACCAGCTATCATCGTGTCTTCAGTGTTACTGTTTTGGTTCACAGTAACAGTAGATCTATCACTCGGCCTCATATTGTTACCCACAGCAACACCCCTATCATGTACTTCACTCGTCACCTCAAGGTGTACTTCTGTACATTTGAAACATTATCACGAGCTCCATCATCAGCACCCTGCTGCATATTCTCACCATTATGAGCCTTCATCCTAAAGGAATCATTTTAATTGGACTAGCAAACTTTCCATAACTCAGAAAGTCCTCATTCAATTTCACTATTCTTAATGAAAGGCAGAACATTTGATATTGTTATCCTAGCAGTTGGTGTAACAAGCGGTGAAACAGCAATATAAGCGCCACTTACCACAACACCGGTGCTTATCAGACGATTAACCAAGTTTTCTTCTTACACAAAAATCACCACTGCCTTAGGCCGAGCAAATGTTCTCAATCCGATCTGCTCACCAGCCACCAGCAACACTTCTTCCGCAGTTACTCCAGGTTCTGCCATACACCTGACGCCACAATGGAGTGAGAGAGGTGCTGCACCCCCTCAGGAGGGGACGCCATCTCGTCTGTCACAACACCCCAAAAAAAAAAACTTTTAACGCCCTCTCACCGTGTTCACACTCACATGCACCCACACTCCCTAGAGAGAGCAAGACAGAGAGAGAGAGAGAGACACTCCTGTGAGACAGACATGTACTCCTGAGCTCCTGCTAATTAACAACAAAAAATATATATTTTTGCTAGTTCAACCAGGATTTTATTGGATTTTTTGCAAGATTGTTTGCAAGATCATATTGGATTATATTTACACTGATTTGAATGAGTATCATTTGGATTTAAATTACTTTTCAATAAACTTGGATTTTTGGAACAAACACTCTGGAAATCTCAGCATTTTAAGGACTCACCTGAAACAAAGCACCAGCCAAAAGAGAAGCTGTATGGAAAATCTGATGGTATCAATGTGCAGTGAGTATCTTTAAAAGTCTGGAATATTGGAAACTTTAAGGGAAACAAACAGCTAAATTTAAAACATAAAATAAACAAAAGGAGAGTTCTAGGTCTGCTTTCCTGCTCAACAACAACCCAAGATTTTGTTTCTGGAGGTGCAAAGTGGAAGGTGTGAAAGCATCTAAGCCAAACAAAGGGCCGAACGGCACACTGAGAGGTCAATAGTCTGAAAACAGCTAATCCAATCTAAAATTCTGAAACCTGGATAGCCTCAAACCTATTTAAAATTCAAAGGCCCAAAGCAATCAAGGTGACAATGGATGGATATGCCTCATCAGAAGGGTGCGACCTCAACACTCTGGCCATCACATATCCTGATGATGTAACAAGTGAGACTGCAAGAAAGAAATTCAAAACCAAATTAATCAGAGCATTTCCAGAAACTCTTAGAGCAGACTTCATGGAAATAAACGACAGAAGAGTAAAAACATACCTGCTCTTCTATACAGAGTACCCAAATGCCTGACACTCAGCACTCTGCTCCAATTTTAAAGACTTAAAAATGGGTAGAAACAGAGCCATGAGATAACTGTATCTGGACACCAGATCAACAGTTTCTATTCAGTGCATTCAGGAGTGCCTATCCCAACTGGAAATGGAACTCACTGAATTCAAAGAAAGCAAACTCCAAGAAACTGACACTTCTCAACATCTAAGAGAGGAGATAAAGGCGTTCAAAGAAGAATACCACACCACAATAGGACTGCTGGAGATGAAAATAAAAAATCTCCTAAAAGACAACAATCATTTAAATGAAAAAGTGTCTGAACTGAGAAAAGAACTGATGGAAAAAGAAACACTTATTCATAGCATTAATGAAAAACTGGAAGATGTAAGCATAACCACCGATACAGTGCATTTCAGTTGCTCATCCACAGACTCACAGACAGACAATGAGCAACCAGCTACAGAGAACAGTCAGGAGACCAGCGACAGTACTGTCACACAGCCAGCTCAGCGCAGTTCTCCTCAAACACAAACCCCTCAAACCCCTCACCACACCCCAAAGCACTCTCAGAAACCTCAAATCCGGAAACTTCAACCACCAAAAACAGCCATTCTTATAGACTCAAATGGTAAGTTCTTGCACCAGGAAAGCTCTTCCCTAAACACATGGTTGGCAAATTCTGGTGCCCCACAACAAACAGCGCACTCCAAATCCGGTCAGGCCAGTCAGGCCACTCTGCACAACCCACAGAACATTATCATCCACACAGGAACCAACAAACTCTATACTCAGAGGGAAAGAGTTGCAGATAGTGTCATAAGAGTGGCAAAGAAGGCTTGCAGGGAATTCCCACAGGCCAACATCACCATCTCAACCCTGCTACACAGGAAGGACTACCCAGCCAACCTGATCAATAGCATCAACCAGAGGATAACAACTGCATGTTCCAGCCTTACGGCCATCAACGTTGCCCACCACCCAAGTCTAACGACTGAGGATTTATATGACCATGTGCACCTAAGCCAGGAGAGTGTAAGAGTCTTTGATAAAACCTAAAAGATTCATTACTCTGCAGAAATTCCCAATCTGCACCCTCACAACGTCGGCTTACAAGCTCCAACAGTCATCGCGGCAACCAACTTTCAATTACACAAAGGGGCCCAAAAACCAGACACAATCCAATAAGAAGAGAGCAACCAACCAGACCACAACACACAGAAGCCCAACCAAACTCTCAGCCCAGCTCCAGTCAACCTACAAACATGGACCCTCACACACAACAACAGGAGGCACCGTACAGAACAGCACAGCCCTTTCTGCAATCACAGCAGCTCATTTATGCTAATGTAGTGAAGGGCAAAACACACACGGACTCCTCAGAGATTACAGAGGTCAGACACCTTCTACATCTCATCTGTAGAATACTGTGGTAAGCCATCTGGACCACCAAAACACCTCACTTTATTTCATTATGACTTCCTTCACTATAAGCTCTTGGAATATTCAAGGCCTCTACTCCACAATCTTAGGGGCCAAGACTTTAAAAACTGAGTTCCTGAAAAAAATGTATAACCAGGAAATCATTATTCTGCAAGAAACATGGTGCAGATCAGACGTGGAGAGTCACTGCCCTTTAGGATACAGGGAAATATTATTGCCATCACTTAAAAACTGTAAAGTGAAACGCGGAAGAGACTCTGGTGGGGTCATCATTTGGTACAAAGAGACTCTAAAAAAACAGCCTATCAAACATGAAAAAACACTCATCACATGTTTGGCTTAAATTTTAAAAAGGCATCATAGACTGTGAGAAGGACCTTTACATCTGTGCAGCCTACATACATCCATCAGAGTCTCCGTACTACAAGGACAATCATTTTGATCAGCTTCAGACAGAAACCAGCCAATTCCAGGCCCAGGGGAATGTGATGTTATGTGGGGATCTAAATGCAAGGACAGGTTCAGAACCGGACATTATAGAGACCCATGGGAATAGCCACATACTGAAAGCCAACACACATCTAACCCACACCTCTACAACACGGAACAATCTGGACAGTACAGTCAACAAAAACGGTAAGGAGTTATTGTGTCTCTGTCGAGGCCTGGGTCTGTATATGCTTAATGGTAGGATCCAAGGGGACTCTTTAGGTCGATTCACATACTGCTCAGCTCTTGGGGCTAGTGTAGTCGACTATGCCATTACAGACATGGACCCGTCCTACATACGTGCATTCACTGTCAGACCACAGTCTACCTTATCAGACCACTGTCAAATTAATGTGTTCCTAAAGAAACTCCAACAACATAGAACAGACCAAGGGCCCAGCAACCTGTTCAAACTAAATCCAACATACAAATGGTCCCAAAAATATGAGTCTGAATTCCTTAGTGCAATTAGCTCCAAAGAAATGTCCAACCTAATCAATACATTTCAAACAACACGGTTTATGGCTAACAAGATCGACGTAAATTCTGCAGTACAACAAATAAATTACATTTATCAAAGGTGCTCAATCAAAGCAAATTTACTCCGTACAAACAAGAAAACTTAACTTAAAACTGGAGATGAAATGTGGTACGATAAAGAATGTAAAATTAAAAGAAAACTACTCAGACAGATCTCTAACCAAATACACAGAGAGGCATACCAATCTGAAACCAGAAAAAACTATTGTGAAGCACTTACAATATGCCACAAAAAGAAACAACACCTAAACCACACTCTTAATGAAATTGAAAACTAAATTAATAATAATCAGTTCTGGGAAAAATGGAACAGTCTGAATAAACAACATAGCCAGGACATAGCCATAAAAAATTGAGAATTATGGAAAGACTATTTTAAAAATTATTCAAAGAAATTTCTCCAGAAAATCTCTCACCCGAATCTATTGTAGATTCCGAGTCAATTGGAATCTACAATAAAAAATAACCAAAACTCTTTAGACTATCAGATTAGCAGAGCAGAATTGGCAGATGCATTTAAGAAACTAAAACCCAGAAAGGCATGTGGTTTAGACAACATTAGAACAGAAATTAGTCCAGCAGTAATGCAGGAGGCCTTGTTAAAACTCTTCAATCTGGTTCTGCAATCTGACATTTTTCCTGACACCTGGAGTATGGGCTTAATACACCCATTATATAATAGTGGAGACAAATTCGACACCAATAACTACCGAGGCATTTGTGTGAGCAGCAATCTGGGGAAGACTTTCTGCTGTATTCTGAACGCCCGAATACAGGCCTTCCTTACCAAGAACAGTGTCTTGAGTAAGAGTCAGATTGGATTCCTACCAAACCACCGCACCACCGACCACATTCACATGCTACACACGATAGTCAACCAGCACGTGCATCAAAAAAGCAAAGGCAAGATTTATGCATGCTTTGTTGATTTAAAAAAAGCATTCGATTCCATCTGGCATGATGGTCTATATTATAAAATTCTACAATCCGGCATTGGGGGTAAAATGTACGACACTATCAAATCTATGTATTCAGACAACAGGTGCGCAGTTAAAATTGGCAATAAAAGAACAGAATTTTTTTCAGTCCAACTCTGTTCAACATTTACATTAATGAGTTAGCAGTGCTACTGGAACAATCTGCAACACCCGGTCTTACTCTAAATCATTCTGAAGTTAAATTTCTTCTCTATGCAGATGATCTGGTGCTGCTGTCAGCTACTGCACAAGGGCTACAGCAGCACCTGGACCTGCTGGAGAACAACTGTCAGAACTGGGCCCTGACAGTCAATATGAAAAACTAAAATTATGATTTTCCAGAAAAAGCCAGATTACAGGACACCAGATACACATTCACTCTGGGGAACACTGCAATAGAACACACCCGACACTACGACTACCTCGGTCTAAACATCAGTGCTGCAGGGGGTTTTGGTCTGGCAGTGAATGCACTAAAAGAGAAAGCTAGAAGAGCATTCTACGCTATTAAGGGCAAATTTACCCAAGTTGACAATCCTGTAACAATCTGGTTTAAGATCTTTGATAGTATTATAATGCCTATTGCTCTGTACGGATGTGAGGTTTGGGGTCCACTCTGTCTGGCAGATTACTCGAGATGTGACAAACACCCCATAAAATCCCTGCATGCAGAATTCTGTAGAAACATTCTAAGAGTTCAGAGAAGAACACCTACTAATGCATGCCGGGCCGAACTAGGCAGATACCCCCTTATAATTGTAGGGTATCTAGGTTCAGGTTTGGGGAATGTACAATTAATTTTAATGATCGTAATCAATGATTAATCATACGGTTTGAACTAGATAACAATACATACTAAATCACCCCAAAAAGGGCTTATATAGTCCAAGAGTCTGCTTCAGATATATATATATATATATATATATATATATATATATATATATATATATAATTAAACACAACGAATTATATTTAATTAGGAATATACATCATACGCAGACAGGCTATATTAATTTTCAGAACGCCTTAATGGAATAAACCCGTACCGCAACCAACCAGTTCGTCCGCCGAACCACTTTGCTCGATACTCTTGATCAATTCTCCAGAAGGTTTATTCTTAGTATAAGCTGACTTAATCAAAGCACGTTAACTTACTTTGATAATATCAGCTCGTAGCTTTAGATCGCACATTAAAGAGGCTTTGTTTTATGACCAACAAACACAGACAATCAAGCGTATAATTGGGTTTAATACAAGGAACTAGGATATATCACTACACTTAACGAACAAACATTTAACATAGAACAAACATAAAACAAACAGAGTGAAAACAGTAAGGAAAAATAAAGAGATTACCGGGAGCAAACTTGTTACAACAGTTAAACCTTAAGAGCCAGCACGGAAGTTACACACTGTAACGCATTTGAATTTCAATGAAATAATACTTGCACAATGGACCTTTGTGTCGCTGAGCAAGACTGCGTGTATGTCGTGTCCTCATGGCATCCGTGAGATGGGCTTTCTGTCGGTGCTTCCAGCGCGTGGATTGCTCGCAGGAAGTTCAAAGCGTCTTAAGAATAACTGCTGAAGAGTTGAGTGTTCTGGAGGGTTGAAGTGTTCAGGAGAGTCCGAGGGAGGAGAAGGGAGCTGGGGTGAGGGAGAGAGAGGGTCCGAAGAGGTCCAGAAGCGGGGTAAGAGAGGAAAGAGAGGGATTCAATGCCGGAGCCTAACTTTTAAGGCAGGGAGGTCACACCTCCTTTGGGAGAAATGACCCAATGAGGCCCCTTTGTTTTGGGCGCGAGATGGTTTCTTTGTCCTGCCAAGGCTCTTCATTTGCATAATTCACGACTGGGTAAGGATTTTGGGTTGAATCACTCAAAAGACAGTAAAATATATCAGAATACCTTTTAATGTAACCTTATATTTATATTCAGCTAGGACAAGTCGTAAGGTTTAATTTGATACCAAGAAACGTGTATTTGGTACACTTAAAAGTGGATATACACCCTTAGGCTTTTTATTTAAGCCCTCAGAGTTTAACTAACACAACTTACAATTTTAACTAGTTTGATCTCAATCAGAAATACACAAGCATACTGGGATAAACATATTTCCTTCAAAATTTCATTTAAAACCCTTTCTGGGTTTTAAATGAAAGACACACACATTTTTACCAACTTCTCACATTCTTTTCTCACATGGTAAGGCACGAGGATGTCTGGAGTGTCTCTCTGTCAATAGTGCATTCTACTCCCCAGACTAGCTGGCGCTATTTCAGTGATTTAGATAAGGTTTAACAGTGTGTTCATTGTATTCAGAATCAATGAGTCCATGATTCTCCTTCATTCTCTACATAATACATATTGAAAAAATGATCCCTCAAAGTTTGGACACACCTAAATTCAAGTTCCCCTAACACACTGCAACATGAAGCCCTTAAAACCCAAGAGCTGAAGCCTAAAACCAGTCCCCTTTGTCAGCTGGCTCTGAAATTCACAAACCCACTAACAACTAACAAACACCGGTTTCAGACCAGCACTGCTGAACTAAACCAGATCAGAATAAACCAAATCATAAAAGAAAGCAAAAATTAATATTTGGACCATTGGGAAAATGAAAGTAAAAACCAAAGCAAATTGGAATGTTATCGGGCCCTAAACAGAACATATAATCTGGCAGAATATCTGCACACTGTAAGAGATCCAAAACAGAGACGGATCCTCACCAAATACAGACTCAATGATCACAGTCTGAACATAGAAAAAGGCCGACACAGACAAACATGGCTTCCAAAGGAAGAACGAGTCTGTGCTCACTGTGACACGGGTGAGGTCGAGACAGAGACACACTTTCTCCTTCACTGTGAGAAATTTACAGAGCTGAGAGAGAGATACCATCACAAATTCTCAAAAGTCATGCCACAGTTTCCCAGTTCAGCAGAAACCGATCAGATGCTGGTGTTACTAGGGGAGATCAGATCAGATGCTGGTGTTACTGGGTGAGGACCATCATGCATCAGTTGCAGCAAAATTTATTTTTGAGCTGCACCTCCTCAGAAATTACTGCCTTAATGTACTTCATTCACAGTACTTTTATTTTCTTATGTTCATAATGTCATGTTAAATGCTTATTTTATTTTATATTGTATAGTGTATATTGTTATTATAGTTTTTATTTTTATTTGATTCATTATTGCTATTTTTTACCATCTTATCATTATTATTTGTCTTGTCATTATCTGTTTTGTGTATTAATGTTTTGGCAATATTGTATGTAAACACAATCATGCCAATAAAGTAATTTTAAATTGAAATTGAGAGAGAGAGAGAGAAAGAAAGATATATATATATATATAGAGAGAGAGAGAGAGAGAGAGAGAGAGAGAGAGAAAATGAGAGATGAAGAAAGAAAAAACATGAATCACAAATTACCCAAAATACATCAATATACATTTTCACAAAGCAAATATTTATAATAATATACACTTTCAACATCAAAAACAAAAAAATAAATCTTCATCAATTATTTTACACAATACATCATGACTGCACCATTTCATTTGAAAAGTGGAAAGATCATTCATGGCATTATAAAACCTAATATCAATCAGCACTCTTGCTTTGAGGAATGACCTAAAAAACTCAACCATATCATCATTACATCTTTGCTCTAGTTTACTTTTTCTACTCATGCAAATTAGCTTTGTCCAAGAATAAAATTCAGTAATTGAAACTTAATGTGTTTTTTCTGTACTTACTTAAAACCAAAAATGAAAGTTTCAGGATAAAATCTCTCATTGAACTTTTCACCCATTTCTTGAATCAACACAAATAAAGGTTTCAGCCTAAGACAGTACATAAAAGCATGAAAGACGGTCTCTTTTCGAGAACAGAAAGGACAACCGGATTTGTTTTTACAATCTAAGACAGAAATAAAAGAATTGATCAGAATTGTTCCATGAAGAATTCTCTATTGCAAGTCTCCAGTCTTTTTTAGTAATGGTGGCTTATATAGCACTCTCCATTCAGGTTTTAAGTCATTTCATAGTTTAAAAACTGAACTGGTATCAATGTGGTATCAATCTTTTTATCAAGCATTTATTTGTTAAAGATAAGAACACACAATTTATACAGATCTTTTCCTGTACAGTAAAATAAATCAACTGAAAGGGATATTCCTTGTTTTAATTAAATACCCGAGCACTCTTCAAAGTTCGGCTGAATTGTCAAACACGGGAACAGGTCTGCACTATCAGGAATACTGGTCCCTGAAAAGAGTCCCACAAAATCAGTTTTTCTTCAATTGTAATGGTGTCCATTAGTTTGGTTAAAAAACGAGTGATTGAGCGAATAGATCTGAGTCCCAGTTTTTTGTAACAGGGTCTATGTCCTTAAAATGAAGTCAAGATAAAGACAATAATTGACTTAAAACAAAAACTCCTGAGTTTTGTTGTACCTTGCTTAATCCTGGTAAAAAAGTAGAAGAAGAAATGTCCAGTCTTGCCTTAAGAATCAAAGCTTCTCTTAAAAGCCAGTAAATTAAATTACAATTCTCAGTTTTTTGGATGTAAAAAAAACTCCAGACTTTGAAAAGTTTCTGATAGAAAGGAGGCAGCTGTGAGAGGTCCAAACTTTTGGGGTCCATCAAAAAAAGGGATTTATCCAGAGCAAAACCTCCAATGGTTTGTAGTAGAACACAACTGATAGCCCTCCAGCTTACATTTACTGGTCCATCTAGAAGTGTTTGTATAAAATGTATCTGAAAATTTGTAATTCTACTTTGTAAATGAATTAACCCTTGACCATCTTCTTCCTTAGGAAGATACAAAATGCACTGTGGGATACAATGAAGTTTATCCCAAAAGCAATCAACAGAGGCCACTTGAATTTCAGCCATCAGTTTTGTTGGGGGTCAATACATGCCAGTCTATGCCATAAAAGGGATGAAACCAAATTATTGACAATAAGTGTTCTACCTCTATATGTTAGGTAGAAGCCATTTCCATTTATATAAGTGACCTCTAACTTTTTGTAACATTCCATCCCAATTTTATTTTACAACATTTGTATATCCTAAAAACACACCAAGATACCTTAAGCTCCATCAACTCCAACATAAATCTTCAGGAAGAGTTGGTTTTCCATCATTCTAATCTCCTAATAAAAATGCAGCACTTTTTTTCCAATTTACCTTTGCTGAGGACAATCTTTCAAAATCTTCTATTTATTTCTATTTATATCTATTAATATAAAACTTGTATATCACTTTGTTTGTTAGTTAAAATTAAAAGGTTAGTTAAAAGGTCATCGGCATAGGCTGATAAACAAAAATTAAAATCACAATGTGGTATTCTTAAACCATCCAAACTCTTCCTAATTTGTTGGAGAAGCAGTTTGATAGCAAGAGAGTAAAACATCCCTGACAATGAACATCCTTGTTTTATTCCTCTGGTAACCTTGAATAGAGCAAATAAGCCATCATTAATCTTAATTATACTCTCAATGTCACTATAAAGAATTTTCAACATACTTAAATAGTTTTCATGGAAACCAAAAGCTTCTAAGGTATTCCATAAATATAAATGTTCAACTCAATTGAATGCTTTTTCTTGATCTAGTGACAACAAGCCGCATTTGATATTAAATAATTTAGAAATTTGTATAATGTCCCGGATTACAGAAATGTTGTAAAAAATGTACCTATTGGGTACATAAAAGGACTGGTCTGGATGGATCACCTGTCCCATTACTTTAGCCAATCTAATTGCCAATGTTTTTGGAAGTAACTTGTAATCACTGCATAAAAGTGAGACTGGACTACAGTTTTTAATCTCAGTGAGAACTCCTTTCGTTGGAAGAAGAGTAACCACTGCTCTTCGGCAGCTCAAAGGCAGCCCACCCTTCAGCAAGCTGTCATTGAACACCTCTAGCAGATCAACTACAATCTCAGACCAGAAGGTTTTCAGAAAGTCAACCGAAAGCCCATCCATACCCAGAGTTTCCAGACTCCGTACACTGGAGAGCACTATGGAGTTCCCCTAAAGACAGGGCATTCTCCAGTTCATTGTTGGACTCCTCTGAGATTTTTGGTATATTTTTTAGGAAAAAAAATTTCCACTACCTCTTAGCTTCAGCTCACTTCTAAACAGGGACTAGTAAATCTCTCTGGGATTGGATACTAAAGTACCATCCTCAGAACGCGTTTTTGTCAATTTTTCCTTTCATGACCAAAGAAGAATTAGGAAGATGCATCTATCCAATTTCACACAGACCAGTGCCCCTTGTGTTTTATGACCTATCAGATCTTTGAGTTCGGCTTTTTTTCTTAAGAAGGTTTCTAAACAGTTATTATCATTTGAGGTTTGAGTCAAATTCAGTAAATCCATTATTTGTTTTTGAAGTTCTTCTAATGAGCGATTTAAATCTTTGTTGACATTTCGAGTGTATTGTTGTGTGAACTCTTTAATTTGCATCTTGCCATAATCCCACAATTGTTGTATAGATTTAAAAGAAGACTTTGTCATTTTAAAAACTTTCCAAAAGGACTTAAAAGTTTCTATGAAAATTATTGCATATCGCTTAATAGTTTTGTATTAAAATGCCAATATGCACTTTTGGGTTTCACTGAATTTAAAATAAATGTACAACTCACCATGTTATGATCAGTAAATGATAATAGTGTGATATAGCATTTGTTAAACATGTTCAAGTGATGCTTGAAAACATACATACTGTCTAGTCCTATCTAAAAACAAATCATTATTACGTGTATGAGCCCATGTATACTGTCTTTCATTACCATTCAAAACTCTCCAGACATCACACAAATCATATATTTCAATAAAGTGAATTAGATTTTTATGTGAAGCCATTTGATGTTCGACATGATTTCTGTCTATATCAAGTTCAGTACAATTCAAATCACCTACAAACAGTAATTCTTCAATACAGCAATTTTGTAAGGTTGACCAAAGGATGTCTAAAAACAATAGTCTTTCCACAGGTGCAGTTGCGACACAAATACAAATAAAAACATAAACAAAACTTTTGTAAGTAGCTCTAACCTTTAACAGTCTGTCTTTAACAATTTCATCAACATCATATGAAATTGGCTTAAAATTCTTACTAAATAAAATAGCAACTCCTCCACTTAGAGTAGAATTGTGGCTTAAAACAGGTATTCCCTTGAATTCTTTCATCCAATCAATAACAATATCTAAGCTGCTATGTGTCTCTTTTAAAAAAGCTATATCTATAGTTCATTCATATTAATAATCTTAATGAGGTGTTCACGTGAAGGAATATGAGGCTTAATATGATTTCTATTAGTATAGTTTTCTGTACAATTAAAATCTCCTCCTAAAAATAAATATTCCTCAGTACTACAACTTTGTAAAGTGGAACTAATTGTATCTAAAAACAACAATTTCTGTTGGTACATAAAAACAAATAAAAAGTTGCTCTAATTTTTAAAAGTCTTCCTTTCACAATTTCATCAACTTGATAAGAAATTGGACAAAAAAATCTTAGTAAATAAAATGCCCACACCCCCACTAAGTGTGGTGTTGTGACTGAGAACAGAAATCCCATCCCACTCCTGCATCCAATCCCCACAGCGTTTTTAATATCACGGTGTCTATTCGATAAAAGTAACATTTATTTTTTTCTGTTTAATAACTTCATACAATCCAGCTCTCTTTTTACTATCTCTTGCACCATTCACATTCAGTGATGCAATACACATTTCAATCATGCACTCCCCACACCCACTATGACCTTCACTACACACACACACCAACACCTCCTGTAACCCCCTCCTGCTACTCAGCATGCACTCAAGATCTGTGAAGAAGATGTGTGCCACATCTTTCAGAAGCAAAAAAAGAGGAAGGATTCAGGCCCAGATGGCGTCTCACCAGCGTGCCTCCAATCCTGTGCTAACCAACTGGACCCCATCTTCACACAGATCTTCAATAGATCACTCGGGCAGTGTGAAGTCTCATGCTGCTTCAAATGCTCAATTATTCTCTGTCCCTAAGAAACCAAAAATCACAGGAATTAATGACTACAGACCTGTCGCCCTGACGTCTGTGGTCATTAAGTCATTTGAGAGACTGGTGTTGGCCCACTTGAAGGACATCACTGGACCCCTTCAATTTGCTTATCATGCAAACAGGTCTGTGGATGATGCAATCAACATGGGATTGCATCATGTCCTGCAACATCTGGATAGACCGGGGACATATGCAAGGATCCTTTTTGTGGACTTCAGTTCGGCTTTCAACACCATCATCCCAGACATTCTCCGGACTAAGTTAAACCAACTCCCTGTTCCCATGTCTATCTGTCAGTGGATTACCAGCTTTCTGACAGACAGGCAGCAGCTTGTGAGACAGAAGAAATTCACTTCCAGCACCTGTTCAATCAGCACAGGTGCCCCCCAGGGATGTGTGCTCTCCCCACTACTCTTCTCCCTGTACACCAATGACTGCACCACCAGGGATCCCTCTGTCAAGCTCCTGAAGTTTGCAGAGGACACCACTGTCATCGGCCTCATCCGAGATGACGATGAGTCTGCATATAGAAGGGAGGTTGAACGGCTGGCTCACTGGTGCAGTCATAACAACCTGGAGCAGAACACGCTCAGAACGGTGGAGATGATTGTGGACTTTAGGAGGAACACCCCAACACTGACCCTCCTCACCATTCTAAACAGCACTGTGGCAGCAGTGGCGTCATTCAGGTTCCTGGGCACTACCATATTACAGGACCTGAAGTGGGAGACACACATTGACTCCATTGCGAAAAAGACCCATCAGAGGTTGTACTTCCTTCGCCAGCTGAGGAAGTTCAACCTGCCACAGGCGCTGCTGAAACAGTTCTACTCAGCAGTCATTGAGTCCTCTGCACTTCATTAACTGTCTGGTTTGGTGCAGCTACGAAATGTTTTTGTAAATTTAAAGTAAATATTTGTACTTTCTGTAATGGATTTGTTTTACATTTGCACTATGTATGTGTGTGTATGTATGAAGGTGTGTGTCTGTATGTACCTATATGTATAATTATATATATATATATATATATATATATATATATATATATATATATATATTTTTTGTTTCTATTATGTGTCTTGCTGCTGTTTCTGTATTGTTTTTTGTATTGTTTTGCACTAGAATCTCCTGTCACCAAGACAAATTCCTTGTATGTGTAAGCATACTTGGCAATAAAGCTGATGCTGATTCTGACAAATGGAGAAAAATAATTCATATAGTTGCCACATTAATGTTTCCCTTTTGCAAAATGCTGATTTCCAACAAATTTTAAAGGCTGAAATCAATGTTTATATGGAGACAAATTGTCTGTGGGCATGGCTTGGGATGCACTTAAGGTGTTTCTTATGGGTTGGATAATACAGTATGCCTCATTCATCAAAAAATCCAAAGCATGAGAACTCGTGGAGTTGGAAGGGAATATTAAAAGTGCCGAGGCAGAGCTGAAGTGTCGGATGTCGTCTGATGGCCTCAGAGAATTGACCCGATTGAAATACAAATATAATTATATTTTGTTGCAGAAGGTTGAGTTTTGGCAATTCAGGGCAAGTCAGTCATACTTTTGAGTCAGTGGACAATGCAGGGAAGCTTTTGGCAAGATATATAAAGCAGAGAGAGTCTTTCTCACCAGCGCCTCTTCTTCCTGAGACGGCTGAGGAAGTTTGGAATGAACTACCACATCCTCACACGGTTCTACACCAGCACTGTAGAGAGCATCCTGACTGGCTGCATCACCGCCTGGTACGGCAATAGCACCGCCCATAACCGCAAAGCCCTGCAAATTGTGGCGCGAACTGCCAGACACATCATCGGAGGTGAGCTTCCCTCCCTCCAGGACATATATAACAGGCGGTGTGTGTGAAAAAAGCTCGGAGGATCATCAGAGACTCCAGCCACCCGAGTCATGGTCTGTTCTCACTGCTACCATCAGGCAGGCGGTATCGCAGCATCAGCACCGCACCGCACCAGCCAACTACATGACAGCTTCAACCCCAAGCAATCAGGCTCTTGAACATTTTGATCTCTCACGATCAATAATCAGCACTGCACTTTATTAATCTTATATCTCACACTGGACTGTCGTAATTATATTCTCTTCACAATTCAACTACTGTATATATATATTTTTTATTGTATGTGTATTCTATATTGTGTGTATTATTTACTGTACATTGTATATAATTATTTTGTTGTGTAAGTATGTTGTTTATTGTAATTGGTCTCGTCATTGTCATGACTGCTATGTTGCTCGGAACTGCACACAAGACTTTCCCCTACTGTTGCACTTGTGTACATGGTAGTGTGACAATAAAGGGATTTGATTTGATTGATTTGATTGAAATCTGCTGGTGGTGAAATTTTTACCTCACCCATTGATATTAATAATGCTTTTAAAAAATTATATCTTGATCTCTATAGTTCCAAGTCTTCGTCTACTGATGAGGATATTACAAATTTTGAGGAACCATTAGAACTCCCTAAACTGATGACTGAGCAAGAAAATTCTCTTGATTCTTCAACCTTGGAGGAGCTTGGTGAGATAATTAAGGCCTTGCCAACAGGCAAGGCTAATGGGCCAGATGGCTTTGCCATTGAATTGTTTAAATCATATGCTACAGAACTGGCTTCACTTAAAGAATGGAAAGCTTCTGCCAATCATGACACAAGCCTGGATCAGTCTGATTCTTAAAAAAGACAAAGATCCAAGCGAGTTTAAGAGCTATCGTCCAATTTCATTTTGATCCTTTAATAAAAAGATTTTCGAGCTGCATTTTATTTATCTATGATTGGGAAGGTTAATGTTATTAAAATTAATTGTATTCCAAAATTCATCTACCTGCCATAGTCTCTCCCTATAGATGTCCATCTCTCTTATTTCAAGCAATTTGATAGCATAGAGAAGAGCTTCAGAATGTGGAAAAGCGTTGTATATTACAAAGGCCGATTGAAAAAAAGTGGGCAAGCCTACCCAATATTTTTTTTTTATCATTATGCATTCGGTCTCAGACATTTGGCTCATTGGTCTCTTCCACCTGAGACAGCTCCTCCTTTGTTTTGTATTGAAGAGGAAGATCTTGCCAATGTTTCGCCATTGCAAAGCCTTTCCATCAAACTAATCAGAGAAGTTAAGTTACACCTCGTTATCTCACATTTGCACTCGATATGGACAAAAGTGCCCGGAGTGTTTAATTCTGACATTTATTTTAATGTTGCCTCATATGGCTGAACCCAAAATTATGTATTGACAAGTCCCCTTTCTGCTGGTCAGACTGGATTGTGAGGGGTTTAATACACTCTTTAGGGTGAGGGTTTTCTATATGAAAGTGGAGTGTTGAGATCTTTTACAAATTTGGTTCAACATATTGGGATTCCCAGATTTCAGTTCTTTAGGTATTTACAGCTTTGCCACCTGCTCTGTATTGTTTTGGAGAGGTTGTTACTGCTTTTGGAAAAAGTCATGAGGCATCAGTGTATTACTCCCTGTTAATTCAGAGTCTGGGGGGGGGGGTGGAGCTATAAATTCTATCAAGTCTGCATCTAGATATTCAAGATTTTACATAGATTCTATTAGACTCTCTCTAGATTGTATAGACTTATAAACTACTGAAGAATCTTTTGACTCCACACTCACATTCACTCTAACTCATTAAAATCTCACTAAACATTATTCTTTTGATTGTTGTCATTCTGAAAATGATTTCCATATTTTTTCTTTATTCTGATGCTAATTGTTTAATAAGAGACTATTGTAAAACATAATGAATTCTTGCTCATGTATCCAGTGTAGTCATGATAGAATTTAGACACTTGACATTCGTGGTTGGGTCGAATTGTGATTTAATCTGAAAAAATTTATAAAATAAACAATAAAAACTGTATTTAATCTATGTATCAGTTTACCTTTTGTAGCTTTCTCTCCCATCCAGACACAATGCTGAATGCAGAGAATAAAATGATTTAAGTAATAAAATGAATTAGCTACTTTTACATTTATGCATTTGGCAGACGCTTTTATCCAAAGCAACTTACAGAGCCCTTATTACAGAGACAATCCCCTGGAGCAACCTGGAGTTAAGTGTCTTACTCAAGGACACAATGGTGGTGACTGTGGGGATCAAACCAGCAACCTTTGGATTACCAGTTATGTGCGTTAGCCTACTACGCCACCACCACTCCATGATGAAATGATGAGTTTGTCCTTTATAACTATCTGTAGTGAGCATGTGTTTCAAGTTCACTGAAGAGACAGAAAATGAAATAAAGCTGTAAACAAGTAAAATCAAGAAAATGATCAGATATATTGAAAAGGAAATAGCATGCCATAACATGCATATGAAGTAAAGGATACATGCATATAATAATGAATTTTAAAGCAAAAACGAAATTTAATTAATTGGAGTTTTGCTTCTCCCATTCAGATGGTCCAGTTTTGAAGGTACCCCAAGGTATGTCAAATTTTTCACTCATATGCATCCCATCATGTTTCTAGGGTACAGAAAAGGTTTTAACAGAAGTTCATGTTAAGGCACATATAACTTTATATTAGGTGATTGGTTGGATGGTAATTTCTCCATCATGTGCAGGTGGGTTTGGGAACAGTGTCAATGCCAGATCTTGTGCAGGAGTTTCCATTTCTTTCCTGTGCTATGTTATGTGCTATGCTAATGTGATTTTGAATGGTATGATGAGTGCTTGTGGCTGTTATCAGTGTTGAGTAACAGCTGTAATGTTCTCTCCTGCACACAGACGCTTGCTCTACTCGCTTCTTTCCTGTCGAATCGCAAAGAAATATGCAAACAAATGTGTCCCCACTCAAAATAAACATCCTCAGATGTGCAGATGAAAACTTGGTTTATTAAAATAAAAAATGACAAAAGAAGGACTCAAACCAACAACCTTTCGCATCATGAGCAATGACACTACCACTTAGGGATGTTAACCAAAAATTGCCAGACTGTTAATACCGCAAAACGCACACAGATGACTCCAAATAATATGTACATGTAGCCAACTAAATTAACGATTAATTGATCATTAATTTCCACGAAGATCGATTCATGTTTAAGTAAAAAAATACTTTATTATGGGGTCTGGGTATCTCAGCGAGTATTGACGCTGGAGTCATGTGTTTGAATTCAGGGCGTGCTGAGTGACTCCAGTCAGGTCTCCATAGCAACCAAATGGGCCCGGTTGCTAGGGAGGGTAGAGTCACATGGGTTAACCTCCTCGTGGTCTCTATAATGTGGTTCTCCCTCTTGGTGGGGCGTGTGTTGAGTTGTGCATGGATGCCGCGGAGAATAGCGTGAAGCCTCCACATGCGCTATGTCTCCGTGGTAACATGCGGATAAAGTCACGTGATAAGATGAACGGATTGATGGTCTCAGACATGGAGGCAACTGAGATCCGTCCTCACCACCCGGATTGAGGTGAGTCACAACACCACCATGAGGACTTACAAATTGGGAAGAAAATGGGAGAAAAATAAATAATTTCTTCAATATATTTTACACTCATATGTAAATGCATTGTGTGTCAACATGTGATGCTCATGATTGTGGTGTCGGAGTGATCATGGAGAGAGAGAAAACAGATGCTCTGACTATGAAAAAACACTCTGCACTGCTCACAGACTCTGGTCTTATACAGCCCTAACACACACACACACACACACACACACACTCCCCACACACTCCCCCAGTTCAGGTCCTATTTTCTACAATCTAAACTTAATTAACAGTAAGGCTCCGCAATTACAACCCAGTATCCCCCGTTACTGAGACACAAAAGTTGCCCTTCTCTCCTGCTAGCCTCTAAATTCTCGCTGGCGCACAGAGATGAGAGAAGAGCTGCACAATGCTCCTGTCAGATAAGTCTATTCTGTGATTTAATTGGTTTGTCTCTCCTGAGAGGAAGCTGAAATCCACAGGTTCTTCCATGAAGCAGAACAGATAACAGAAATGTGCTCTGTGGAGAAGCTGGTCAGCCTGTGAACTTGAATTCTGAGCCCAAAGTCATTGTTATGATAGTCTTGCGGAGCTAAACTTTAACTCTCGCCATAACAGGAACAGACCAAATGATTGGTATGTAAAGTGACCAACCACAGCTCACCTTTTCATATCAGACATTTCTCTGAGAACAAAGTGGAATAGATCTTCAAGCAGCAATTATGAAACCAATATTTTACCACGTTCAAATTTAACAGGGAATCTAAGACCATTATCCAAAAGTTACCTTCTATATTTCACTTAAAGGGATAGGTCATCCAAAAATGAAAATCCTCCCAGATGTGTATGACTTCTTCAGCAGAACCGAA
Source organism: Xyrauchen texanus (assembly GCF_025860055.1). Taxonomy (NCBI): domain Eukaryota; kingdom Metazoa; phylum Chordata; class Actinopteri; order Cypriniformes; family Catostomidae; genus Xyrauchen; species Xyrauchen texanus. The sequence continues at coordinate 62,006,391 of NC_068276.1, forward strand.
GTGAAGATTTTTATAAGCACATTTCAGTTCAGTTTGTTCATATAGTGAATGTAAATGGTTGACATCTCTGATTTATTTCTTACACAAACATATTGATTTGGTTCAGAAGACATTAATTGATCAACTGGAGTCGTGTGGATTACTTTTATGCTGCATAAATGTGACTTTTGAACCGTCAAACGCCAGCAGACAGATGGGACCCATTTACATGCATTATATGAACAAACTGAGCTGAAATCTGCTTATAAAAATCTTCACTTCGGATCTGCTGAAGGAGGAAAGTCATACACATCTGGGATGACTTAATGGTGTGTCAATCATGGGATCATTTTCATTTTTTGGGGGTGAAGAAACCCTTTAAATAAGCTTGTAAATTTCACTTCCTATTTTGCATCTTCACACACTGTTTAAGTGTTCAGTGCAGAAACAAAAGTGTATATTTGAGAGTGTGAAAGAGAGAGATTGAACATATGTTACTATAATAAGGCAAAAGAAAGTCAAAAGAAGCACAGAAATCTGTCCGCCATTTCTCCTTGTTATACATGAATTTAATCAAAGCACAAACATTAAAATAGTGGAGCATCTGTATTAACCTGAGCTTCAGATGTTCGTGCTTCTCATCTGTATCACTGCACATAGATATCAGACACACTGAAGAAGATCCGTAAACTTGTTTGAATATGTATTCGCTTTTTCACATTTTCCAATCAAATGGTTATTTCCTTTTAAAGCTGCCCATGTTTTAGCAGAGGGGTTGATTGACAGGTGAGAGGTGGTGCTTCTCTGCTGTCAGGGATGCATTCGGGATGGATTTATGTCACACCTCATATGTGATGTGGTCACATTTGTTTTTGACTAACTCATGTGGTTTTTGTGATCGGATTAGAAAACGTTTTAGACCCTGTTTACACCTGTATTTTGCACTGACCACTTGTGATGAGATCATCCAAAACGCATCGTAAATCCAGCTGTTATTGGGGTCTTTACTATGATCTATTCTGTGACAGACGGGATAAAGAAAACACAGTGAGACTTTCTTTAGAATTCAGATTTGGCTGTACAATTGAAAAAAGCCATTATTTCTCATTGATGATATTGTTACTGCGCCTACCCATCTTAAATTCTATGCCCCTCAGTATACAGTTCTGCTTTAGATATTGTCTATTATGTATTTTAGATATCTTTTTGTATTAGTTTTTTTTAATTAAAAGCCTAACCAGAGACAGGTGCTGTAAATGAGCTAGAATACCATGAGGAGAGCATCTGATGCTTAAATGTTTATAGCAATGTTATTCTGTATTGCACAACTGGGGAAATTAATCTAATCAATCGTAATATTAATCATAATATTATGAGAATAAAAGATAAAATTGTTAGAATAAAGTAAAAAATTACAAGAATAAATTCTTAACACTACGAAATTAAAGTCGTAGCATTTAGAAAATAAAGCCAAAATGACGTGTCATTATTACAACGATAGCCAGCTGCTTCATCCATTCACATTCAATTCATGCCCACTATATAAACACAAAATATAAAAAAAAATCACACAGCTTTTAAAATTCTGACATATACCTTTAATAGATATAGATATATAAATGGTCTACACTTATATAGCGCCCTTTTAACCTTAACGGTATTCAAAGCGCTTTACACTGTGACACATTCACCCATTCATACACACATTCATACACCAATGGAGGTAGAGCTGCATGCAACTCTCTAGGCTGCCATTGGGAGTAACTTGGGGTTCAGTGTCTTACTCAAGGACACTTCAGCATATGGAGTTGTGTGGGCCAGGATTCAAACCATCAATCCTGCGATTAGTGGCCGACCTGCACTACCAACAGAGCCACAGCCACACGACAGCCTGATATAAACTAATATGTCTGTGTATTTTCATATACACTCACCTAAAGGATTATTAGGAACACCATACTAATACTGTGTTTGACCCCCTTTCGCCTTCAGAACTGCCTTAATTCTACGTGGCATTGATTCAACAAGGTGCTGAAAGCATTCTTTAGAAATGTTGGCCCATATTGATAGGATAGCATCTTGCAGTTGATGGAGATTTGTGGGATGCACATCCAGGGCACGAAGCTCCCGTTCCACCACATCCCAAAGATGCTCTATTGGGTTGAGATCTGGTGACTGTGGGGGCCATTTTAGTACAGTGATCTCATTGTCATGTTCAAGAAACCAATTTGAAATGATTCAAGCTTTGTGACATGGTGCATTATCCTGCTGGAAGTAGCCATCAGAGGATGGGTACATGGTGGCCATAAAGGGATGGACATGGTCAGAAACAATGCTCAGGTAGGCCGTGGCATTTAAACGATGCCCAATTGGCACTAAGGGGCCTAAAGTGTGCCAAGAAAACATCCCCCACACCATTACACCACCACCACCAGCCTGCACAGTGGTAACAAGGCATGATGGATCCATGTTCTCATTCTATTTACGCCAAATTCTGACTCGACCATCTGAATGTCTCAACAGAAATCGAGACTCATCAGACCAGGCAACATTTTTCCAGTCTTCAACTGTCCAATTTTGGTGAGCTCTTGCAAATTGTAGCCTCTTTGTAGTGGAGATGTGTGGTACCCGGTGGGGTCTTCTGCTGTTGTAGCCCATCCGCCTCAAGGTTGTGCGTGTTGTGGCTTCACAAATGCTTTGCTGCATACCTCGGTTGTAACGAGTGGTTATTTCAGGCACAGTTGCTCTTCTATCAGCTTGAATCAGTCGGCCCATTCTCCTTCTCGACCGCATACTGGATGTTTTTCCCTTTTCACACCATTCTTTGTAAACCCTAGAAAATCCCAGTAACTGAGCAGATTGTGAAATACTCAGACCGGCCCGTCTGGCACCAACAACCATGCCACGCTCAAAATTGCTTAAATCACCTTTCTTTCCCATTCTGACATTCAGTTTGGAGTTCAGGAGATTGTCTTGACCAGGACCACACCCCTAAATGCATTGAAGCAACTGCCATGTGATTGGTTGATTAGATAATTGCATTAATGAGAAATTTAACAGGTGTTCCTAATAATCCTTTAGGTGAGTGTATGCAGCCTGCTCTGTCATTATAAAGATCTCATTATTTTACATTGCAAGCTATAATGATGATGTCATCTTACTATAAGATCCTGAGAAAAGTTTCACAGTTTACCTTTTTTAAATCTCAGTAAAGTGTTTGGTGCATAAAATACATGATAAATGATATATATATATATATATATATATATATATATATATATATTGAAAATATTATATTTTATTCATATTGTATATGATGTGCTGAATTAAACTGTGATACATTTTACTTTATAGTGCAAGGAAATGGCCAAATTCTCAAACAATTGGTATCACTGAAAAGCCCAAGAAGTCCTCTGATAATACCCCAAGATTTACCATTGTAGCATGTATGGGCTAAGAAAAACTTAAATAGCATATGTGCTGCACAAAAATGAATAGTTGGAATTGAGGATAATGACCTTTAAAGCCTAATGTATCAAATATAAAAAATAATTCATCACATTTCATCAGGCGCTCCCAAGTTCAGGGCTGCGTTCCACATTTTTATGCCACTCCCTTGTTAACTTCCCTCCATTTCACGGACATGCATGGGGGTGAAGTAGGGGGGCGTTCATCAAAAAAAGGTTGAGAACCACTGCTCTATTTGATATATATACAGGTACAGTATCTCACAAAAGTGAGTACACCCCTCACATTTTTGTAAATATTTGATTATATCTTTTCATGTGACAACACTGAATAAAAGACACTTTGCTACAATGTAAAGTAGTGAGTGTACAGCTTGTATAACAGTGTAAATATGCTGTCCCCTCAAAATAACTCAACACACAGCCATTAATGTCTAAACCGCTGGCAACAAAAGTGAATTGGGCCCAATTAGCCATTTTCCCTCCCCGGTATCATGTGTCTCGTTAGTGTTACAAGGTCTCAGGTGTGAATGGGGAGCAAGTGTGTTAAATTTGGTGTCATCGCTCTCACACTCCCTCATACTGGTCACTGGAAGTTCAACATGACACCTCATGGCAAAGAACTCTCTGAGGATCTGAAAAAAAGAATTGTTGCCCTACATAAAGATGGCCTAGGCTATAAGAAGATTGCCAAGACCCTGACACTGAGCTGCAGCACAGTGGCCAAGACCATACAGCGGTTTAACAGGACAGGTTCCACTCAGAACAGGCCTCACCATGGTCGACCAAAGAAGTTGAGTGCACGTGCTCAGCATCATATCCAGAGGTTGTCTTTGGGAAATAGACGTATGAGTGCTGCCTGCATTGCTGCAGAGGTTGAAGGGGTTGGGTGTCACCCTGTCAGTGCTCAGACCATACGTCACACACTGCATCAAATTGGTCTGCATAGCTGTCATCCCAGAAGGAAGCCTTTTCTAAAGATGATGCACAAGAAAGCCCGCAAACAGTTTGCTGAAGACAAGCAGACTAAGGACATGGATTACTGGAACCATGTCCTGTGGTCTGATGAGACCAAGATAAACACATTTGGTTCAGAAGGTGTCAAGCATGTGTGGCGGAAACCAGGTGAGGAGTACAAAGACAAGTGTGTCTTGCATACAGTCAAGCATGGTGGTTGGAGTGTCATGGTCTGGGGCTGCATGAGTGCTGCCGGCACTGGGGAGCTACAGTTCATTGAGGAAACCATGAATGCCAACATGTATTGTGACATACTGAAGCAGAGCATGATCCCCTCCCTTTGGAGACTGGGCCACAGGGCAGTATTCCAGCATGATAACAACCCCAAACACACCTCCAAGACGACCACTGCCTTGCTAAAGAAGCTGAGGGTGAAGGTGAACCTATTGAGCATCTGTGAGGCATCCTCAAACAGAAGGTGGAGGAGAACAAGGTCTCTAACATCCACCAGCTCCGTGATGTCATCATGGAGGAGTGGAAGAGGAAGCCAGTGGCAACCTGTGAAGCTCTGGTGAACTCCATGCCAAAGAGGGTTAAAACAGTGCTGGAAAATAATGGTGGCCACACAAAATATTGACACTTTGGGCCCAACTTGGACATTTTCACTTAGGGGTGTACTCACTTTTGTTGCCAACGGTTTAGACATTAATGGCTGTGTGTTGAGTTATTTTCAGGAGACAGCAAATTTACACTGTTATACAAGCTGTACACTCACTACTTTACATTGTAGCAAAGTGTCAGTTCTTCAGTGTTGTCACATGAAAAGATATAATCAAATATTTACAAAAATGTGAGGGATGTACTCACTTTTGTGAGGTACTGTAAGTGATACATTCTCTGTGTTTTAGTTTATGTGACCTGTGTGATGTCTCAACGCAGCTAGCAGATGTTTGGATTATCCAGTGTGTCTGCATCCTGACCTGGGCCCCAGTTAGTCATATACTAGCACTATTAAGACTATAAGCCATATAACTAGAGAGGAGAGCAGCACCTTCCTTGGAGGGATGTGTCCGTCACTCTTTAGCTGTCAGGTTGTAGTGGGGTGGAGGGCAGGGCCTGGCTGGACCAATGCATGCTCAGTCCCCAATCAGCCTGATGGGGTGCATGAGGGATAAAGTCGGCTGGTGACGACAGTTTGAGAGAGAGAGAATTACGGGCAGCTGCCCTGTAAGTGTTTGTGTGTTTGTGTGTGTGTGTCTTTTTATTTAATTAAATATTATTTATATTGTTAAGCCGGTTCTCACCTCCTCCTTTCCCTTCAACCCCCTTACACAGGTTATAACTGTCCCGGCTATTTTAAACCAGGCCTGCTACAGTAGAATGAGGGGGAAATCAGTCTTGCATCAAATACTGTGTTCAGGGTAAACATGAATCAACAAAAGACAACTAAATGAAAATCTTCTCTCTTCAAATATATTGAATTTTACACAAAACACTTTATCATACACCCAAACAAACAATATATCACATAAGAAAAGTCCTGGTGGGAGTGGATGAATGTGAAATGCCCCATAAAAGATGTTGACGGATAATGAGGTTGATGAAGTGAGCAGTCTTTAGAATTAACAGTCTTATCTGGGAATGGTAGTAACTGATGAAATTAAGTATTTGTCCTTCTGGTTGCAGCCCGGGATTCTTTGAATAAAGTCCTTGGGCAGTTGCCCTCATGCACCCAAGCAAACTCCCAATCCAGCACTCAAGGGCTATGTAAGTCATGGGTAATACAAAAATCCTCTATAACAGAAAACAACTCATTAACATCTTTACAAGTTCTTTTACCAAAGCATACACAAGATGAAATAAGAACTACAAACTCACGGTTAAGCAGCAAACTTAACGTTTCTCAGACCAGGATTACCATTAAGACCAGCAGATACCATGTGGTTACTCAAACTGAATCTACCTCTTACTCTCCTACTTCCTCTTTTATCTATAAGGTAGAGGTGCTACTGGTGCCCCCTAGTGGATGGGATGAACATAGCACTGAAAATGAAAACAAATAAACATGTGACAGGCAGTGACTGTTACAAGGTCTACCCTAAAAACTCTTCCAATTGTCTATACATTTATATAAAATATATTCTCCAGACACCACTCAGATATCCAGCCATTCAGTGACACTAATCTACAATAAACCTCATCACCACGACGAGCAGGGAGGGGGCCAGAGCATATTACAGTGTCTGACATCATTTTTGCAAATTCACACACCTCTTTAACATTACGTAACGGGGTACTACCCGCCCATCTATAAACAATAGGGCAGTTGTTACATTCCCGTGTTGTCTGCCCCGTATTTTCTGTTTCACATGTCACTTATCCCATTCCATGTCACGTTTTCCTTGTTGTCCGCTCCGTGTTTCACTTGTCTTTGTCTAAAGAACTACAATTCCCACAATTCCCGGCCTCCCTCACTGCCTGCACTCATCATTGTTCTCACCTGTGTCTCGTTTAGTCTTCATTGTGTCTGTGTATTTAAACCCTGTTGTTTTCCTCTTCCTTTGTTGTTCATTGTATGGTTACATGTCATTCCTATGCCCCTGTTTCCTGCCCCTTCGTTTATGTTCTTCAGCTGTGTGTTCTTTTTGTGTTAGAGTTAGTTTTTTCCCATTGTGGACTTTTCTTTGTGTTTATTGTTTGTTATTCATAATAAAGCCGCTTTTGGATCCTAACTACCCGTCTGCCTTCTCCTGCTTCCCACATCCTACATTACAGAAAAAACACGGAGCGGACAACAAGGAAAACGTGACATGGAACGGGATAAGTGACATGTGAAACAGAAAACACGGGGCAGACAACACGGGAACGTAACAGCAGTAGACCCGCGCAAGTTATTCAACTAAATGAATATGGGCACTGGTGCAATACATGGTCTCTTTATTTCTTAAAAAAAAAATAAAAATAAATCTTACAATTACACAACCAAACATAAATGACAAAATCAACATATTAACAAAACAAACATATTAACAAAACACAAGCAAAAATGGCATCGATAAGGGGACCCGATTGGTTCACTTGGACTGAAAGTCTTAGATTGGAGCTAACCGTCTCAGCTATTTCTAGTACAACCACAAAACTTGTGACATATGTCCACAAGTTTAATATAATATACAGCCATCAAACAATCAATGGATAGTGTTATCACTGCATCAAACCACAACATAATAGCTGGGATACTGACTCCCCCAGTATAAGGTTCCCTAAGGTGGCCAAAATTAAATAAAAAAAACTAGTGGTCTAGTGAATCAGCTCCCAGGTAAATCTGCCAAAATACCATTATTGTTATGATCCCTTTCTGTCTGTCCCGTGTTTTCTGTTTCACCCGTCTCTGTTCACATTCCATGTCACGTTTTCCTTGTCCGCCCCGTGTTTCACTGTCTTCGTGTAAAAACTACATTTCCCATGATCCCCAGCACTCATCACTGCCAGCCTTGTGTCATTGTGCTCACCTGATTGTAGTTTGTCATCATCTTGTATCCAGTGTATATATACCCTGTTTGTTCTCCATTCCCTTGTCTATTGTTGATGTTTGTGGACGCCTGTCTCCGTGCTCCTCCTCATGTTCATCCTGCCTGTTCTGCCTTTGATGTTTTCCGTGCTTGCGTTTTGTTTCCCCATCGCGGGTATTTCCTTTGTTTGTGTTTTGTCCGTTTAGTTTTCACCGTTGTTATTAAAATCAGAATTAAAGTCTGCCTCCTCCTGCATCGTAACAATTATACATTTAAATACACCTACATTCATACACAATATACAAATTGCATTTAGACCATACACTTCAGTTAATTATACTTTTGACAAAATATAGAAAAACACATAAAACATTCAATTTCCTTCACAATGTTTCCTATGTTAGACTGACCACATCATATCACAAGTTCAGCGACCACGCTGCCTAGTTTGTTACTACAACGAAACAACCAGAACACACGCTTAAAAACAAACAACGCACTGCTTATGGTACATAATAAATCAACCGACCTACCGGGGGTATTATTAGCAACATGAACAGAGAAGCAACAACGATATGAGACATACAGCTCCCAATCAATGACCGCAATGTCAGATTTGTTACTACAACAAAAACAAAGCATACATGCTCAAGAACAAGTTTTTGCACATAATAAATCAAACGACCTACCCAGGTATTATTAGCAGCATGAACAGGGAAGAACGGACGATACACTCTGTGTGCAGCAGCTCTCTACACTCATACTAGTACAACGCCAAACAACCATATGTTATTGACTCAAGATGGCGCCGAGTATGGCTGCTGCGTTGCGAGCTCCGTTACAACACTGCGGTTTATTGTTTGTTTTGTTTACAGTTCTTTGTTTTTTTGTCTTGGATGTTGTCTGCCTTATTGTTTACGACAGACAAACGCTTTTGGACATTGGTTCTACAATTACACATTGAAAACCGGACTTCAAATTCCTTAATGCCGACCCGCTGTTTACAAACACGCCAGCGGAGCCCTTTGTCTGGGCTGCTCGGCCGCGGAAACGCAGAAGGAAAAGAGGAAAATGAGCCGGCGTTCTCATCAGAGTAAGATGTCCTGCAAATCGACCCCCGCTACCCAGTATACTACTGGCAAATGTTCAGTCTCTGGACAACAAGCTCTGCGAGCTGAGAGCGCGGATCTCTTTCCAACGAGAGACGAGAGATTGCTGTGTTATCTGCCTTACAGAAACCTGGCTGGTTGCGGAGATTCCAGACTCGGCCATCGAAATCACAGGCTTTTCCGTGCACCGAGCGGACAGAGCGAAAGACCTCTCTGGTAAAAGCAGAGGTGGTGGTGTGTGTTTTATGATCAACAAATCATGGTGTGATCAGAGGAACGTACATTTCATCAAGTCTTTCTGCTCTCCTGATCTGGAATATCTCATGCTTCTGTGTCGACCATTCTGGCTGCCGAGGGAATTCACAGCGGTCATCATCACAGCTGTGTACATCCCCCACAAGCCGACACAGACCGGGCACTCAGGGAACTGTATGGGAGTATAAGCGAGCAGGAAACCGCGCACCCTGAGGCTGCGTTCATTGTTGCCGGGGACTTTAACAAAGCCAACTTCAAAACAATCGCTCCAAAATACCACCAACACATAAAGTTCAACACACGAGGGGACCGGGTTTTAGACCATTGTTACTCTCCTTTCCGGGATGGCTACAAATCCCTCCCCCGCCCCCCATTTGGCAAATCGGACCATTCTTCCGTTCTACTTCTACCTGCTTACAGGCAGAAACTAAAACGGGAAGCACCCACCCTCAGAACGATCCAGTGCTGGTCGGACCAATCAGACTCTGCGCTACAAGACTGTTTTGATCACACGGACTGGGAGATGTTCCGGTCCGCCTCTGATGACGACATCGAGGTTTACGCTGACAGCGTAACGTGTTTCATCAGGAAGTGCGTAGAGGACGTTGTTCCGACCAAAACTATATGGATATACCCCAAACAGAAACCATGGGTTAACGGCGAGGTTCGTGCGGCACTCACTGCGCGGACCTCCGCTTTTAATTCTTCTAACACGGAGGAGTGTAAACAAGCCAGTTATGCCCTCCGTAACACCATCAGTGAAGCCAAACGCCAGTACAGGCACAAACTTGAAGGTCAGTTCAACACCACTGACTCCAGATGTATGTGGCAGGGAATTAACACAATCACGGACTACAAACGGAATAAAGTCTCCGCCATGAACACCGCTGCATCTCTCCCGGACGAACTTAATACATTTTATGCTCGTTTCGAGGACTACACCACCGCCCTCGCAGAGAGAGCACTCGCGGCTGACGCTGCAGAGGCTTATTCACTCTCCGTCTCTGTTGTGGATGTAACCCGATCCTTCCGACGGCTGAACATCCGTAAAGCTGCGGGTCCAGACGGCATTCCGGGCCGCGTCATCAGAGCGTGCGCGAATCAACTGGCTGGTGTTTTTACGGACATTTTCAATCTGTCCCTCTCCCTGTCTGTAGTCCCCACATGCTTTAAAACATCAACCATTGTGCCTGTACCAAAGCAAGCCACAATCACTTGCTTAAATGACTGGCATCCTGTTGCTCTGACCCCCATCATCAGCAAATGCTTCGAGAGGTTAATCAGAGATCACATCTGCTCTGTTCTGCCCCCCTCTTTGGACCCATTGCAGTTTGCCTACCGCAACAACCGCTCCACCGATGATGCCATTGCATCTACAATACACACTGCTCTCTCCCATCTGGAAAAAAGGAACACATATGTGAGAATGCTGTTTGTAGACTACAGCTCAGCATTCAACACCATAGTGCCCTCCAAGCTTGATGAGAAACTCCGGGCTCTGGGCTTAAACAGCTCGCTGTGCAGCTGGATCCTGGATTTCCTGTCAGGCAGACGTCAGGTGGTTAGAATGGGCAGCAACACCTCATCATCACTGACCCTCAACACTGGAGCCCCACAGGGCTGTGTTCTCAGCCCACTCCTGTATTCCCTATACACACATGACTGTGTGACAACACATAGCTCCAGTGCCGCCATTAAGTTTGCTGACGATACGACGGTGGTAGGTGTGATCACTGACAATGATGAAAGAGCCTACAGAGAGGAGGTGCACACTCTGACACACTGGTGTCAAGAGCACAACCTCTCCCTCAACGTCAGTAAAACCAAGGAGCTTGTTGTGGACTTCAGGAAGAAAGACGGAGAACACAGCCCCATCACCATCAATGGAGTACCGGTGGAGAGAGTCAGCAGCTTCAAGTTCCTCGGTGTCCACATCACTGAAGAACTCACATGGTCCATCCACACTGAGGCCGTTGTGAAGAAGGCTCACCAGAGCCTCTTCTTCCTGAGACGGCTGAGGAAGTTTGGAATGAAACAACACATCCTCACACGGTTCTACACCAGCACTGTAGAGAGCATCCTGACTGGCTGCATCACCGCCTGGTATGGCAATAGCATCGCGCACAACTGCAAAGCCCTGCAAAGGGTGGTGCGAACTGCCAGGAACATCATCGGAGGTGAGCTTCCCTCCCTCCAGGACATATATACCAGGCGGTGTGTGAAAAAAGCTCGGAGGATCATCAGAGACTCCAGTCACCCGAGTCATGGGCTGTTCTCACTTCTACCATCAGGCAGGCGGTATCGCAGCATCAGGACCTGCACCAGCCGACCAAGCAATCAGACTGTTGAACACTTGATCTATCAGGATCAATAATTAGCACTGCACTTTATTCAACTGTAATCTCACACTGGACTGTCAACATATTCTCCTCAATATACTACTTCATATATATATATATATATTTCATATACTCCTTACTTATTGTATTGCATATTGTGTATTCTATATTGTATTCTATATTGTGTGTATTGTATATAATTATTGTGTTGTGTAAGTATGTGTACATTTGATATGTAAATTGTGTTGTGTAAGTATGTTGTTTATTGTAATTGGTATATGTCTCGTCACTGTCATGACTGCTATGTTGCTCGGAACTGCACACAAGAATTTCACCTACTGTTGCACTTGTGTACATGGTAGTGTGACAATAAAGTGATTTGATTTGATTTGATATGCGTGTCTCACACAGCATCGCACCATATACCCTTTAACTCATTTGGGCAAAAGTTATATAATGCACATTTTGCCGTGACGTCCCATAAAAATCAATAAACGTACCCACTACACACACCCCTATTTAAAAAAAAATTCTCCATCCTAGTGAATACCTCATAACTACTACTGCCATGGTCTAAATCCAGGAAAATGAGAATTCACCACTAGGACCCAACCCTTGAGGTAACCAAAATGAGTTTGAGTGACATCCAGCAGTGGGATGTGTAGTAGGCCTAACTGAGGGAGGGATCATATCCCCTCTACCTAATCTACTACCAATCACAGCAGACAAACCACCACCCCCTGTTTTCAGGTGAAGCCAAACTTTCACCTGATGTAGCCAGATCCTGGTACTCAATCCCCCTAACACAATCTACCTGACCTTCAGAACAAGGATATGGACATAACTGTATTCCCCTTTCAATTTGTCCTTCACTTATCTGACCTAAAGCACTTGGATGGGAAACAGTGACTTCCACAACCAATCTGTCATTTTCCTCAAACTCAATCTCCTCCTGTAGTCCTTCCTCAGCCGCTGGAGCCCTGCTGACATGTTACTTAGGGACCGGCTTTAACTCAGATCTATGAAGGCAATTAGAAGGACCTGCACCATCTCGACGTCGCACTTCATACACATTCCCAAGGCCATCCTTACATTCCACTACTCCAAACACATTGGAAGCCCATGCATCTTGGATCTTAATTCGCCCCAAAGGATGACTCCTACAATAAACTTACCTGGAGCCAGTATGGATGCATCATTCGATGGCATCATTCCCTGGTTTGGGGCCCTCTCCTCCAAGTACCTCTGTGCACTATCATAAACTAAAGATAAATGCTCTTTATGTTGGAGAATCCAGTCGCTTACACTGCCACACCCAAGAGAAAATCAATCGACAACTGTAGCTTCTGACCAAACATGAGTTCATAAGGGGAGTGCTGGTTTGACTGATGAAAAGTGGTGTTACATGCAAACAAAAGTTGCAGAAGGAAGTATGGCCACTTCCCTTTCTTATCTGGGGGCAAAGTCCTCAACAAGTCGTGCAACGTTCGATTACAATTTTCAAACTGCCCATTCCCCTCAGGGTGATATGGGGTGGTATGACTCTTTTGGATTCCATAAATGTCACAGAGATGTTTAAACAACTTGCTCTCAAAGCTACAGCCTTGATCAGAAGGTATACGCTTTGGTACACCATACACACAAAACGTCTAGTTTACGTATGTAACCTCCATTCCCTGATGGAGGGAACGAGACGTTGTGTCGAAGACGCGACACTAGGGGTCTCTCTTGAGCACCGAATATGCCTCTGATCTATGAAAAAAGGCCAATGAGATGTTGGCTGACAGTATTTGCATACCCCGCCCCCGGACATATGAGTATAAAGGCAAGGAAATACGTCAAGTTCATTCAGGATTTTTCTGAGGAGCCGGAAATGGTCCGGCCACTACAGTGGCTCGGCTCAGCGACGTGGCCGGGAGGATACAACAGCTTGTTCCCTCCATCAGAGAACGGAGGTTACATACGTAACCTAGACATTCCCCGTCTGTCGCTCACTTCGACGTTGTGTCGAAGAAGCGACACTAGGGGTCCAATTTAAATCACGCCATGCGCTGAGCCGTGTACGTGTACTGCTGATACAGGAGCGGGCAGGTATTTGACATGCACAGGTGACCAGCTGTGTCAGGCTGCTAAACAGGGGAACAAGGCGACGCTTGCCAACCTGGGAATGGGCTGAGCCTGGCTGGGCCTCTTTTCTCTATATGTTTCTCCTCATAGAGCAATAAACGGCCGGGGCCCTTACATGCTTCCAGGGAAGGGGGTTTTACCCATTTTCCTATTCTTTCAGTGGGAAAAGACCCTGCGGCCCTGAAGGGGAGGTACGAGTGGTGAATACATCACATTGGTTTTTTAGGCGGCATGTGGAAATGGCGCAGTGGTAGATCCAGCCTCACTAGGAAGGGGAGTTGCTCACACAGGGGGAGTCCACATAGGAGTCCTGCCCTATGGAGCACCTATTCCAGTAAAGGGTAGATTAAGTACCCGCAGTGGATTGGGTTGGCGAGTTCCTCCGCTGAACTGCGGACCCACAAGGGCTAGGGAGGAATCATCCAGGGATCCGAGGAGTGGGATCTCCTGGGAGAAAAAGCGCACAATTTTACCTCAATGAGGGAAAGGGCGCTATGCGCAAGCGATCCACCCGGTCAGTCCGTCAGCGTGTTACCGAGTTCTACCGGCTCGGACCTGAGAAAACACGGGACGAAACTGACTCAACCCGGAGATTTTAGAATCTCGCAAAGGTATTAGGTGTTGCCCAACCGCTGCTCTACATATTTCTGCTAGGGAGGTGCCCCTGGCCAGTGCCCAAGAGGACGCAACACTCCTTGTTGAGTGGGCTTGGACCCGCAAAGGGGGGGCATGGCCTGGGTGTGATAGGCCAATGAAATGACGTCCACGACCCAGTGGGAAAGCCTCTGTTTGGAGACAGCATTCCCTTTCCGCTGTCCGTCAAAGTAGACAAAGAGCTGCTCAGAACATCTAAAGCTCTGCGTGCGGTCCAAATAGGTACGCAAAGCACGTACCGGACACAGCAATGAAGGGGCTGGGTCTGCTTCCTCCCGGGGCAGCGCTTGCAGGTTCACTACCTGATCTCTAAAGGGTGTGGTAGGAACCTTGGGCACGTAGCCCGGTCACGGTCTTAGGATCACATATGTGCCTGCCGGACCGAACTCCAGGCAAGTGTCGCTAACAGAGAACGCTTGCATGTCCCCGACCCTCTTTATGGAGGCAAGCGCAATCAGCAGGGCAGTCTTAAGAGAGAGGGCCCTGAGTCCAACTGATTCTAGCGGCTCGAAGGGAGGTCTCTGGAGGCCCACGAGGACCACCGAGAGATCCCAGGAGGGGAACATGCTTGGCCGGGAGGGATTTAACCTCCGGGTACCTCTTAGGAACCTGATGATTAAGTCGTGCTTACCCAAAGACTTGCCATCTACTGCGTCGTGGTGGGACACGATGGTAGTGACATACACCTTTAGGGTGGAAGGACAGCCTCCCCTCCAGCCTCTCTTGCAGAAATAAGAGCACTGACCTAACTGCACACCTCTGCGGGTCTTCGGCCTGGGACGAACACCAATTTGCGAACAGGCGCCACTACAGGGTGTAAAGAAGGGGCTCTGGCTTGGTTGATCGTGTCTATGACGGTAGGTGTTAGACCAGCTAGATCTTCCACGTCCCGTCCAGGGGCCAGATGGAAAGAAGGTCTTTCCTCAGGGGAATTCGCCAGGGAGGGGCTGTCACGAGGAGTACGAATAGGGAGCCACTAGTGTGACTTGTTCCACGTCCTCCCTGACCTTGCACAGCACCTGTGCAAGAAGGCTCACTGGGGGAAATGCATACTTGCGCAGCCCCGCAGGCCAGCTGTGTTCCAGTGCGTCTGCCCTGAGGGGAGCCTCTGTTAGGGCATACCAGAGCGGGCAGTGGGAGGTCTCTCGGGAGGCAAATAGGTCTACCTGGGCCTTGCCGAACCGTTCCCAAATCAGCTGGATTGACTGGGGGTGAAGCCACCACTCTCTGGGCAAGCATTGTCATGAGAGCGACCTCAGCCCGCAAAGCAATAGGAAGTAATAGCTGCAAGACAGTCTCTCCTACGGTTGGAAGCTGTAATTTTCGATAGAATACTCCTTTATCCTCCCTAATCAGAGGCCACTGCCTAACTAACTCCCTAAGACCTTCAGGACCCTGGGCTACTTCTCCCTTCGAGGGTGGTGTTCCCCTCCCCAGTGTTTCAAGAAAATTCCAGTCACCGGAACGGAAATCTGCAGTGCGGAGAGATCACCTTTCTCTCGCATCGGTACAGCATTTACAGCTGAGGCTCTAACAACATCGGGATTTGACTTCAAAACTTGATGCTGCACAATCACCTCCGTTGGAACTACAGTCCCAGCATTACTTATCATCTGACTACTCCTAGTGGGTGAGGGAAGGCGTGACAATGCGTCCGCATTACGATTAGATGCCCCTGGTCGATACCGAAGTTCGAAGTCAAAAAGAGCCAGCTGAGAAGCCCTGCGCTGTTCTATAGCTGCCAGTTTTGCAGTTTGAAAATAACTCAAGGGGTTATTATCGGTATATACAATGAAATTATTGCCCATTAAATATTCCCTTCTCAGTTACTCACTTCTCAGTTACTGACCATTTTATAATAATAATAATAATAATACATTTTATTTATAATGCACTTTACATTTCAACTAAATCTCAAAGTGCTACAGTAACAAAGAATTTAAACACAGTTCCAGGAGAAATATCACAAAATCAATAAATAGCAATAAAACACCACAAAGATAAAATAAAAATCATGAAAGTTAAAAGGCCTTTTTGAAATAAAAATGTCTTTAGGCCCTTCTTAAAAAACCTCCACAGTATGTGGAACCCTTAGGGTCTCTGGGAGGGCATTCCAGAGCCGAGGGGCGACTGCCTGAAAGGCCCTGTCTCCCATAGAGAATAGTTTAGTCCTTGGTTGGTACAGGCAGTAGGTAGAGGTAGAGGAGCGGAGGTTTCGTGTGGCGTTTTGTGGTGTAAGAAGTTCAGTGAGGTAGGCAGGGGCAGTTCCATGTATGCACTGATGGGTAAGGAGACAGATTTTGTATTGAATTCTGTGTTGAATGGGCAGCCAGTGTAAGAATTTCAGGACAGGTGTGATATGATCGTATTTGCGCCTCCTCGTCAGGACCCGGGCAGTGCAGTTCTGAATATGCTGAAGCTTTTGCAGGCTTCTGCCAGGGATCCCGACGAGGAGGGCTTTACAGTAGTCCAACCTGGAGGAGACAAAGGCATGGATCAACTTCTCAGCATCCGGTTGGGAGAGTGAAGGGCGGAGTTTGGCAATGTTTTTAAGGTGGTGGAAGGAGACCTTACAGAGGTGGCGGGTGTGGTTGTCCAATGTGAGATTTGAGTCAAATCTGATTCCGAGGTTTGTAACAGAGGTAGACATTTTTGTGATGACCAAAAATGAATATACTGCTGAGGGAGGAGGACTGGGTTTGGTGTGGGGTACTGATCAGAATGGTTTCGGTTTTACTGCTATTTAATTGAAGAAAGTTGTCAGACATCCATGCCCCTATCTCCTCCAGGCAAACCTGAAGTGCAGACGGCAGTGCTGAGGGGAATGAGGAGTCCATTTTTATGTATAATTGTGTATCGTCTGCGTAACAATGGAATGAAACTTTATGTTTATGGATGATGTGACCAAGGGGTTGTAAGTAGATGGTGAAAAGGGTCGGACCGAGGACAGACCCTTGTGGCACTCCGCAGCGGACCATGTGAGGTGATGATTGGGACTGTCCTAAAGCCACATACTCCGACCTGCCTGTGAGGTATGACTGGAACCAGCTGAGTGTAGTCCCCGAGAGTCCTACCACAAACTGGAGACGATGGAGCAAGATGTTGTGATCCACGGTGTCAAAGGCAGCCGACAGGTCCAGTAGGAGGAGGAGAGATGGTGAGCCCTGGTCTACAGTCATAAGTAGATCATTCATGACGCCTACCAGAGCTGTCTCCGTGCTGTGTGTTGCTCTAAAACCAGACTGAAATTTTTCATATATGTTATGGATGTGAAGGTGATTGTGAAGTTGGGCTGCAACAACTTTTTCCAGAGCTTTAGACAAAAAAGGGCAGGTTTGAAACGGGTCTGTAATGAGCCAGGATTTCAGGGTCAAGTGACGGCTTTTTTAGATGTGGGCGGATGACTGCAGTTTTGAGAGCTGGAGGAACCTGACCGGATTTGAGTGACTGATTGAGGATTACTGTGGTCAGTGGACTGATGGCTGTAATGTTGGATTTTAATAATGGTGTGGGGAGAGGCCATTTTAAAGCCAAAAGCTCTATTTCATCAAGCTATAATTTGACATATTGGATTCAGGGGGGCGCAGCTGTCGATAGTCTACACACAGCCTAATTGAACCAACCTTGTTTTGCACAACAACAATTGGAGAAGCATATGGACTGCAACTTTTCTTTACTACCCCTTGATCTACCAGCTCTTGAATATGCATCTTTACTTGATCGTACTGAGAAGGAAGTAACCTACGATAACGCTGTCGCAATGGAGTCTTATCCAGCAAAGATATTGTATGCTCGACCAAAGTAGTACAGCCCAGATCACCTTCCACATGAATAAAGATGTCCTTATACCTCTCCAGAACATATCGGACCTCCAATTCTTCCTGTGAAGACAAATTAGGCCAAATTAACTGTGAAAAATCCACTGAAGGGAATTCTTCTACTGCCACAGCTTGAACTATAGCTACCTGCTCTCCAGTGGATCTCTGTGAATTGAACTCTACTTGTGTTGTTGGCTGCAATGTAATTAGATGAAATTCTCCAAGAACTACCTTAGGCCGAATCCACAAATCCTGAGTACCTAAAAAAAGGTACTTCCAACCTCCCTTATTTATTTTCAAATCACAGGGTAAGTGACAATACTCCAGAGGCAAAGGCTCCAACAAACCTGAAGAAAATGTAGATCCTAATCCAGTGTGACAAACAGCAGGAACAAACTTTAGAGTACCAGCTGGAACCAGGACAGCAGGTCCAGGATGAACCTGCACATGGCCAACCAACCCTGTCTCCAGGACAAGGTCAAGCTGTCTGAATTCCGCTAGTGCATTCTTCCATTCACTTCTGAAGCTTGTATGCATGGAGATTGAAACAAAGAATCTCCAAGCTATATAAATAACTCTTGATAGCACTAATTGATAACATTAATTCCTAACAAGCCTGGAATTCGTCTATACTGCCCCCCTCCCTCTGGATTTTTCACTACTAAGATTCCCATACCAGGAAGCAATCTACCCAATACTTGGACATCTACCTCCAAGTAACCCAAATATGGGATAGCGAGACCATTAGCAGCCTTTAACTTTAACCAGTTACAAGACTGCATCTCTGTTCAGTAATAGTGGTCACCATGGAACCGGTTAGGGTTAGGGTTAGGGTTAGCAAACAAGCTACAGGTACCCCCCACCAAAATTATCATTTCCACTGTAGGACAATTCCCTATAAGTTTAGTACTATCATGTCTTTTATAGCCGAATACATATAGGTTTACCATCTGGCTGGTAGGGAAACTTAGTGTCATGTGGACGAACATCACACCTCTTATGAAACACTGGAGGTTCAAAATGTCTCATAATGGTTTCTAATTGTGCTTGTTGTTTACGAAGGCACTCCTTTAGTTCTGTCAACTCATCCACAGACTTTACCCAACCATGCCCTGAGCACTATATGAATAAGCACGGGCCTTTGACTAACAATGCGTTCTCCTTCTTCTACCCAATGGATAGCTTCAGTACGAATATCTAAGAAGGAGACAGAGGGGTCCATATGTACACTTCGCTTTAACTCTCGTCTCAACATGTTATCCCTAGCATGTTCGATGAACTGATCCCTAAGCACAGTATGCAATAGACCGGCATGTCTTAAGGTCAATATTCGGTCAAAAATTTCAAAAAAGAAACAGCTTTCTCTAGAAACTCATCAGTCAATAATTGTTTTGAGGAATGAAGGCTATACAATGCTTGAACTGCCAAAAAACTGAAAGTTTCATACAAAGGTGTACACTACAGTCTTCAAAGACAAAGGACAACTGTCTCTAACAAGGACAGAAAGAGATGTGGAAGATGTACAACTAAACAAGAGGAAAAGTACATCAGAGTCTCTAGTTTGAGAAACAGACGCCTCACATGTCCTCCGCTGATGGCTTCATTGAATTCTACCCGCTCAACACCAGTTTCATGTACAACAGTAAAGAGAAGACTCAGGAGGACTTATGGGAAGAATGGCAAAGAAAAAGACACATTTGAAACAGAACAACAAAAAGAAAAGGTTTGAGTGGGTAAAGAAACACAGACATTGGACAACAGATAATTGGAAAAGATTGTTATGGATCTGAACCCCATTGAGGTTTGTGGGATCAGCTAGACTGTAAGATGTGTGAGAAGTGCCCAACAAGACAGCCCCATCTATGGCAAGTTCTGAAAAATTTTTCTAATTGTAATAGTAATTTTTCACATTTTTAATTTCCTGACTATTCAATGTGATCAGTTAAATAACACTTTGGGGAATAAAAGTATATATATATATATTATAAAACATTTCTCTTCATTGTATTACAGCCTGTACGGCTGAAAACAACTTGTTTCACATCTCACTTTTGGTGCTCCTCTGTTGACATTTCACCCAGAAAACAGAGCTCACACGTGCCCATATACGCCCAACAATTACAGCTTTGGCCACTGAGGGAAGTATTTTGAATTTCAGTATGCACAGACTGATTTCACCTAAAGAAAATTCTGATTACTGTTTCTGATTTCACTGTGAGATCAGTCTGGTTTATAATGTTTAAACACTTATTGTTGAATATCATTCTCTCTCTTCAATAAGGTGAACTATCATCCCAATCTAAGCGTGGAATTATTTTTCCAGTTGCTAAACCAATTAAAGATCTCTCTTAAGCCACTGATTGCAGGCCGATAATGTCTAATGTCCAGCCTCTGTAAGCTAATGGAACCCATTCTTTAAGGTTTTTAAGATTATTAATTGTGCAGTGATAAGAGCAGTAATAGATTATGGGTGCACAGTCTATAGTTCTGCATCTGGTATTCTGTTAAAGAAAGTATGTTTTACAAGCACAGGTCGTGTGTTTGCTGTCGCTCTATCAGATCCCTATCTATGCCAGCTGTTCATATTGAGAAATGCTGTTATATGTACATTAAACTACCTATGGCATACTGATCTTCATCTTCAAAGCACATCCATCAAGTAACAAGTATTAAAGCAGTTTCTTTGAACTGTGAATACACAAGATTGTTCTTAAACATTCATTTCTATTTTCTTCACAAATATCAAACATTTCTGAGTCAAAAACATAACGTTTTCTCAGGGTTACATCACATGACCTGAACAAAATGTGTTTATCATAAAAATGTGCAAAATAACAAATAAAAATAAAATCCAGACACTATCATGAGGGTCTGAAGTGTTTTTTCTCTGTTTATGGTTCTTGTCAACACAAATAACAACATGGCTCGTTACATGTTAGTTACACACATGACTTTGATTGGGTGGATATAAGTCAAATTTAGAACAGTTTTACTGCTTGTGTTTTGCACTGACAACCAACAGTTCTTTATTTGTTTCTAGAATTTCAGTTTTAATGAGAGGGTTGTGTATATTTGAATAATATGGGGGGAAATGCGTGTCAAGTCATTGGTTCTAAATCCTTGAAGACACAATGTCATATGCACCTTTATTAGTCTATTTTACAGCTGTTTAACTTCTAAACAAACTTAAAAACAGTCAATTAAAATGGAAAGCTGAATGTTCTGTAAACAGTGTGTGTGTGAGTGTGTGTGTGTGTGTGTGTGTGTGTGTGTGTGTGTGTGTGTGTGTGTGTGAGTGTGTATTTATCACTTTGTGGGGACCAAATGTCCCCATAAGGATAGTAAAACCCATTAAAAATTTTTGACCTTGTGGGGACATTTTGTCGGTCCCCATGAGGAAAACAGCTTATAAATCATACTAAATTATAATTTTTGAAAATGTAAAAATGCAGAAATTTTTCTGTGAGGGTTAGGTTTAGGGGTAGGGTTAGGTTTAGGGGATATAATATAAAGTTTGTACAGTATAAAAACCATTATGTCTATGGAAAGTCCCCATAAAACATGGAAACACAACAGGTGTGTGTGTGTGTGTGTGTATGAGTGTGTGCGTGTGTGTGTTTACAGTCTGCACATGCATCAAGCACGAGGAAGTGTGTGAATGAGCCTGAAATCATGATCGCATCAAGAAGACTGTAGATGTCAAGATTTATAATGAATAAGGACTTACATTTTTTCTCTCCCAAAACTGATTGTATCGCTTCAGAAGACATGGATTAAACCACTGGAGTCGTATGGATTACCTTTACCTTCATTAGAAAGTTGGATCAGAGTGATGTTTCCTTCTTAAGCCATAAAGAAGACAACAGGAGGCCGAGGAAGAAGGGCTTAAAAAGGGTGGTTTTTATTAGAGCTCAAGCAAGCACCAAACTGGTATACAATGAATGAAGAAGATAATGAGAGAAAAAGAGAACTACGAAACAACAGCTGTGTTTTATACTCCCCTAACCAGTGCATGACCGAGGTCAAAATACACTAACCTGCGCATACAGACAGAAGAACGTTCTGTCCTTTATTATCTGTGTCCACATTCCACATCCCTTCAGGCGCACGGTCAAGGAAAGACAGTCAAGGAAAGGTCAGTACATGAGAGTCACATGAAGAGCAATGATTGAATTGTAATAAAATCAAGAGGTTATAGTATAGCTGATTATGTAATAAATGCAGTACAATAGAAATATGAGGGTTAGGGTTAGAACAATGAATAATTACTTTTATTGCATTCCTGATCTACAGACCAGGAAATTACACACGTTACTTGCACCTTATAGTGATAAGAAAAATAGAGAATTTATTAATATAATAAGAAAACACTTATATAGATCCATCATTTATATGCACCTTTATTAGTCTATTTACAGCTCTTTAACTTCTAAACAAACTTAAAAACAGTCAATTAAAAAGGAAAGCTGAATGTTCTGTAAACAGTGTGTGTGTGAGTGTATGAGTGTGTGTGTGTGTGTGTTTGTCTTTGTGTGTGTGAGAGTGTATGAGTGTGTGTGTGTGTGTGTGTGTGTGTGTGTGTGTGTGTGTGTGTGTGTGTGTTTGCAGTCTGCACATGCGCCAAGCACGAGGAAGTGTGTGAATGAGCCTGAAATCATGATCGCATCAAGACTGTAGATGTCAAGATTTATAGTGAATAAGGACTTACATTTTATTCAGAAGGTTGCTGGTTTGATCCCCACAGTCACCACCATTGTGTCCTTGGACACTTAACTCCAGGTTGCTCCGGGGGGATTGTCCCTGTAATAAGTGCACTGTAAGTGACTTTGGATAAAAGCGTCTGCCAAATGCATACATGTAAATGTAATTTTGTGCCCTCACAGTGAGTCTGGTTTAGGGTTAGGGTGGGGTTAGTCAGAGGGGAACTGGCCCCCACAGTGAGTCTGGTTTAGGGTTAGGGTGGGGTTAGTCAGAGGGGAACTGGCCCCCAGAGCGAGTCTGGTTTAGGGTTAGGGTGGGGTTAGTCAGAGGGGAACTGGCCCCCACAGTGAGTCTGGTTTAGGGTTAGGGTGGGGTTAGTAAGAGGGGAACTGGCACCCACAGTGAGTCTGGTTTAGAGT
The DNA here is from genome assembly GCF_025860055.1 of Xyrauchen texanus. Classification (NCBI taxonomy): domain Eukaryota; kingdom Metazoa; phylum Chordata; class Actinopteri; order Cypriniformes; family Catostomidae; genus Xyrauchen; species Xyrauchen texanus. Next base: position 62,029,728 of record NC_068276.1, read on the forward strand.
TAGGGTGGGGTTAGTCAGAGGGGAACTGGCCCCCACAGTGAGTCTGGTTTAGGGTTAGGATGGGGTTAGTCAGAGGGGAACTGGCCCCCACAGTGAGTCTGGTTTAGGGTTAGGGTGGGGTTAGTCAGAGGGAACTGGCCCCCACAGTGAGTCTGGTTTAGGGTTAGGGTGGGGTTAGTCAGAGGGGAACTGGCCCCCACAGTGAGTCTGGTTTAGGGTTAGGGTGGGGTTAGTCAGAGGGGAACTGGCCCCCACAGTGAGTCTGGTTTAGGGTTAGGGTGGGGTTAGTTAGAGTTGAACTGGCCCCCACAGTGAGTCTGGTTTAGGGTTAGGGTGGGGTTAGTCAGAGGGGAACTGGCCCTCACAGTGAGTCTGGTTTAGGGTTAGGGTGGGGTTAGTCAGAGGGAAACTGGCCCCCACAGCGAGTCTGGTTTAGGGTGGGGTTAGTCAGAGGGGAACTGACCCCCACAGTGAGTCTGGTTTTGTCACGAATGACGGAGAAGGTAGAGTCGGGACGAGGATCTAAATGCAGCAGGTTTTATTAACAATAACGGCAACACAAAAGAACACCAACAAAAGAAACATCCACGATGGGAAAAGGTAAATAAACACGGAAGGCAAACAAAGGGTTAACTTAACATGGAAAGTAAACACGGGGATGGCTGGAGTGAAAACGACGAAGGAAGCATGGGCACAGGCATCTACATACAACAAGAGACCGACCAGGGAAAGGAGAAACAGACATGGTTAAATACACAAACACAATGAAGACTCAACGAGACACAGGTGAAAACACTGATGAGTGCAGGCAGTGATGGAGGCCGGGAATTGTGGGAAATGTAGTTTAGACGCTCGGACAGTGAGACTACGGGCGGACAACAGGGAAAACGTGACATGGAATGGGAGCGGTGACGGGTGAAACGGAAAACACGGAGCAGACCAGGAAACAGACATAAAAGTGATGGGTGAAAACAGAGGACATAGGACAGACAACACCGGAACGTTACAGGTTTAGGGTTAGGGTGGGGTTGGTCAGAGGGGAACTGGCCCCCACAGCGAGTCTGGTTTAGGGTTAGGGTGGGGTTAGTCAGAGGGGAACTGGCCCCCACAGTGTGTCACGGTTTTTAAATCCTATGTCTCTTCCTTGTCTCGTGCTTTGTTTATTACTTGTGTGTGTGTGCATGGATGTGTGGGCGTGACTCGTTACCGTGATCAGCGCTCAGCTGCAATCACTCCTCTTCACCAGCTGTGACTCATTCCAATTCCCTTTAAATACTCACCACTCTCTCATCTCTTTGTCAGATCGTTTGTTTGTGATGTCCGGTTGTGTGATCCCTCTGAGTTCCAGTCCAGTTCCTTCGTTGTCCCTGTTTTGTGTTCAGTTGGTTGTCACCCGGATTCGTCGTGTTTGTTCAGCACTCCTCATCACTCTTCTCACCTTATTCATCTGACCATTGGAGCCCCTGCGTCACTAGACCTTCACCCCGGACTTTTCCCCAATCTTCACAGTTGACTGTTAATAAACTTATTGTCACTTGCAACTTGCTTCCTAGCTTCATTCGTGACACAGTGAGTCTGGTTTAGGGTTAGGGTGGAGTTAGTCACAGGGGAACTGGCCCCCACAGTGAGTCTGGTTTAGGGTTAGGGTGGGGTTAGTCAGAGGGGAACTGCCCCCACAGTGAGTCTGGTTTAGGGTTAGGGTGGGGTTAGTCACAGGGGAACTGGCCCCCACAGTGAGTCTGGTTTAGGGTTAGAGTGGGGTTAATCAGAGGGGAACTGGCCCCCACAGTGAGTCTGGTTTCTCCCAAGGTTATTTTTCTCCATTAATCTACATATTATGGAGTTTTGTGTTCCTTCAGTCACTTTCTGCTGCTCACTGGGGTTATTAATACAATTATTATTTACTGTAATTACTTATTTTTAAACACGATAAACAATCATATTTAATAAAACTACACAATGATGACTCATCGACATTATATGACAATATTATTGTAATGAAGACACAGGCTGGTTGGGATCCATAAGCAGTATTTAATGAATACACAGTAGTGGTACAGGCAATGGTCAACACGGGCAAACAGGTATGTAGGAGGCAGGCAGAATCAACGTTAGAGCAGGCAGGAGATCGGAGCAGGCAGCAAACAATCAATGAACTATGAACTGGCAAAGGTAATAAAGGGCAGGCGGCAAACTAACATGGTACAGGAACAAAGCAGGGTCGATACACAATAGACAGAATGATAAACAGGGTAAACGCTTGGAATTGTAGCCGCAGCAAAACAAGACTTTGCAAAGAGTGTGAGTAACTGAGCTGATTAAATAGTGGATGGTAAACAGGGAACAGCTGGGGCGTAATCAGACCTAGGTATGTGGGCTTATGGGAAATGTAGTCTATAATCAAAACTCCAGCGAATCTGATCTCCGACGGCTGGAGGGGGAGGCGCTCTCAATGTTCGTGATAGAGCCCCCCCCTGTGAGTGGCTCCGGACGCGAGGATGCGACCTGCGTCGAGGCCCCCCCCGGGATCGAGGGGCCGGTCTCTCCGGATTGGTCCGGTGGAACTCTGCGATGAGATTAGGATCGAGGATGTCATTGGTATTTACCCAGGATCTTTCCTCCGGACCGTACCCCTCCCAATCCACCAGGTATTGGATCTGACCCCAGTGTCGTCTGGAGTCTCGCAAGGTCCGCACCAAGAAAGCTTCCTCGCCGCCCACAATCAAGGGAGGGGGCCCGGAACTCACCTCCTCCTCAGCCATCGGACCATCAGCCGGTTTGAGCAGGGAGACATGAAAAGTGGGAGAAATGCGATAGTTAGTGGGAAGTTGTAAACGAAAAGAAAGTGGGTTAATTTGTCTGAGAATCTTAAAGGGGCCCACATACCTAGGACAGAGTTTTTTGCAGGGAAGGCGAAGACGAAGATCCCGGGTGGACAGCCAGACCCATTGGCCAGGAGCGTAGTTGGGACCAGGGCAACGATGGCGGTCAGCTTGTTCCTTGGAGTGATTCACTGCCCGTTGAAGGTGGATTTAAGAGACGAAAGAAGGCTTTCCATACCCTGGACGTGAATTGGGGACCCCGGTCCGAAACGATGTCCTCTGGGAGACCATAATAGCGAAAGACGTACTGGAAGAGCTGTTCAGCGGTCTCGAGGGCAGTGGGTAGCTTGGGTAGAGGAATAAGATGGCAAGCCTTGGAGAACTGATCGATTACAGTGAGGATCGTGGTATAGTGTTGGGAACTGGGTAGATTGGTGACAAAGTCTACAGCGATGTGTGACCAGGGACGTCGAGGTATGGGTAGTGGTTGCAGTAGGCCAGCTGGTGCCTCTTTGGGTGTCTTGGCAATGTTACAGGTCTGACACTTATTGATGAAGTCGGTTGTATCCTCTGACAGAGTCTCCCACCAAAAGCGGTTCCGAAGCAGGTGAACTGTAGCTGTGGTGCCTGGGTGCCCGGAATGTGGAGCGTCATGTACCCAGCGAATTACCCTCTCTCGCAGACTGTGGGGTACAAATGTCCGGTTGGGTGGGCATTCGGGAGGAGGAGGGGCGGAGGTGTGTGCCTGAGTGATGTCTGACATGATGTCCCACTGAATGGGAGCAAGAACCAACCCGGGAGGAATTATAGGTTCATCGGAGGAGCTTTGAAGTGTGGCTTCGTGCTGTAGAGAGAGGGAGTCGGCCTTGACATTCTTGGAGCCGGGTAGGTAGGAAATCGAGAAGTTGAAACGGGTGAAGAATAATGCCCATCTGGCCTGTCTGGGGTTGAGTCTTTTGGCAGAGCGAAGGTATTCTAGGTTGCGATGATCGGTAAAGATCTGGAATGGGTGTCTGGCCCCCTCCAACCAGTGTCGCCATTCCTCTAAAGCGGCTTTCATAGCTAGGAGTTCCCGGTTGCTGACGTTGTAGTTTTGCTCGGAGGAAGAAAGTTTGCGGGAGTAAAAGGCACAGGGGACTAACTTAGGCGGGTTACCCTGTCGTTGGGAAAGGATGGCTCCAATGCCTGTGTTGGAAGCGTCAACCTCTACCACGAACGGTATGTCAGGGTCGGGGTGGTGTAAGATGGGAGCTGAGGTGAAACGCTCCTTTAACTGGTGGAAGGCTTGAAGAGAGTTGGAGGACCAATGGAGTTTGGTTTGTCCTCTTTTGACCAGGGAAGTGAGTGGTGAGGCGACGGTACCGAAGTTCCTGATAAACCTCCGATAAAAGTTGGCGAATCCCAGGAAACGTTGGAGCTCCTTAACAGTATTAGGTTGAGGCCAGTTTAGTACGGCTTGGACTTTGCTGCTATCCATAGCCACTCCTTCTGGGCTGATGACGTAGCCGAGGAAGGCAACTGCTCTTAGATGAAATTCACACTTTTCAGCCTTGGCGTATAGTTGGTGTTGGATCAAGCGTTTCAGCACCGTTCTGACTTGGGCAATGTGTTCTTCAAGGGAGTCGGAGTAAATCAGGATGTCATCGATGTAAACGATCAGACACTTATTGAGCATGTCCCGGAAGATGTCGTTGATGTAGGACTGGAACACAGAGGGGCTGTTGGAAAGGCAGAAAGGCATGACCAAATATTCATAGTGGCCACAGGTGGTAGAAAACGCGGTCTTCCATTCGTCCCCCTCCCGAATGCGAATTAAATTATAGGCACTTCGTAAGTCCAGCTTGGTGTACAATTTTGGCGATCTCAGTTGTTCTAGGGCGGAGGGAACGAGTGGTAGAGGATATCGGAACTTTATGGTGACATCATTCAGGCCACGATAATCAATACAAGGACGCAGGGAGCCATCTTTCTTGTTGATGAAGAAAAACCCTGCTGCTGCTGGAGAAGTGGAGGGATGGATAAAGCCCTTGGCAAGTTCCTCTTCAATGTAGGACTTCATGGCGAGAGACTCTGGTTCAGACAAGGGATAAATTCTACCAACATGGGGTGTAGAGCCGGGCTTGAGCTCAATGGCACAATCGCTGGAGCGGTGGGGTGGAAGTAGTGCAGCCTTGGTTTTGCTGAAGGCCTCTCTGAGATCGGTGTATTCATGGGGTATTTCAGGGGGTGTGTAAGGGTTCTTTCTAGCATGGGTAGTTCCCACGGTGATATGTCGAACTACTCGCAGACATTGAGTGGAACAGACTGGGCCCCACTGAGTGATTTGCCCTTCCTGCCAAGAAATTTGTGGGTTGTGCGTTCGGAGCCAGGGAAACCCAAGAATTATGGGGTTGTGAGGGGATTTGATGACGAAGAAGCGTATAGTTTCAGAGTGTAGTACGCCCACCTGCAGGGTGATGTCGCAGGTGGAGAAGCACACTCTGCCGGATCCAAGAGGCCGACCATCTAGCACCGCCACTGTCAAGGGAGGATTACAAGCGATCAGGGGAATTTGGTAAAGTTCACAGAAACTCTCATCAATGAAATTGCCCGCCGCCCCGGAGTCTATCAGGGCATGAGTGTCAGTACTGGTCGAAAGGTAAGTACGTTTAACGGGTACTTCGAGGCAGGTTCCAGTTAACGTAGAAGAAATCAATAGACTTACCCCGGGGCGAGGCATTTGTGACGGGCGCGTTGGGCAGTAGGCGCGTTGATGTCCAGCCTGACCGCAGTAGAGGCAGAGGCGATTGAAGAAGCGGTGTTCTCGTTCCTCGGGAGAGAGGTGTGTGCGATCGACCTGCATGGGTTCCGCTGTGTCATTCGTCGGGAATATAGCAGAGGAAGGCGGGACCCAACGGCTCGGGCATCTGGAACAAATGAGGTTGTCTACGCGGATTGCCAGAGCGATGAATTGGTCGAGTGGCACACCCTCATCGCGGCAGGCCAGTTCGGACTGGAGTTCTGTGTTTAAGCCTTGACGAAAGAGAAGTTTGTGGGTTGCTTCGACCCATCCGGTTTGTGCAGCAAGGGTACGAAACCAGATTGCATAGTCCGCCGCCTTGCTGTTGCCCTGGCGGAGAGCCAGAAGCTGCTCACCCGCATTCTTACCGCCTTCTGGGTGATCGAAGACGTCGATCAGACCTTGTCGGAAGGAGTCGAAGGTGAATTGAGCGAATCCCTTATTGGTCCAGACCGCAGTGGCCCAATCAAGGGCTCTACCCGTGAGTACGGAGCTCATGAAGAGTATTTTGCTCTCATCAAATGGATACAGTGCCGGTTGTTGTGAGAGGAAAACCGAGCATTGCATGATGAACCCCTTACATCTAGAGGGCGTGCCATCGAACTTTTCTGGCAGAGCAAGTCTTGGGCTGGTGGAGGTAATGAAGTGCGGGGCAGTGGCGGCAGTCGCGCTGGCTTGAGGTACTGCAGGCGCTGGCGAAGGGGCAGGCTGGGGCTGCGTTTGCATGGAGCGCATCATCTCTTCTACTGCTGACGTAAGTCGAGCGAGCTGGTGTTGTTGTGCCGACAAGAGATTTGCTTGAGTCGTGAGTTCTTCCCACATGCGAGAAATAACCGCTGGATCGGTGTTTGGCGAAGTCTTCTGTAACGAAGACACAGGCTGGTTGGGATCCATAAGCAGTATTTAATGAATACACAGTAGTTGTACAGGCAATGGTCAACACGGGCAAACAGGTATGTAGGAGGCAGGCAGAATCAACGTTAGAGCAGGCAGGAGATCGGGGCAGGCAGCAAACAATCAATGAACTATGAACTGGCAAAGGTAATAAAGGGCAGGCGGCAAACTAACATGGTACAGGAACAAAGCAGGGTCGATACACAATAGACAGACTGATAAACAGGGTAAACGCTTGGAATTGTAGTCGGAGCAAAACAAGACTTCGCAAGAGTGTGAGTAACTGAGCTGATTAAATAGTGGATGGTAAACAGGGAACAGCTGGGGCGTAATCAGACCTAGGTATGTGGGCTTATGGGAAATGTAGTCTATAATCAAAACTCCGGCGAATCTGATCTCCGACGGCTGGAGGGGGAGGCGCTCTCAATGTTTGTGACAATTATGTGGTGAAAGTGCTGCACAAATAAACATGACTTGGCTTTGTGATGTCTTCATGTGCTTTATAGAGCTTGAAAGTGTTAGACCCCCTTGACTTGCACTGTATGGATATATTCACATCATATCTCCATCTAAATATCTTTGTTTGTGTTCTGCAGAATAAAGTCACTCAAGTTTGAGACGGTGTGAGTGTAAATGATGAGAGAATTATAATTTGGGGGTGAACTGTAATAAATGCATGAACCAAACCGTGAAAGAACAAAATGGAGTTAACGACTGTTAGGAGGCCAGTCTTTCAGATTGATTTGTACAGTATTGTGTATTGGTGAAAATATTATTGGCTGTATTTGTATTAATTTAACAGGGTTATCAGAGCACATGTCCTCTCTGCCTCCTCATGCTGAGTTTTATCTGCTGGTCCAGCATCACTATATCACTGCACTTATCTGCCCCTCAGTTTAAAACTGAATCACACCGGCTGAGCGAACTCTATAAACCTGAGAAATTGAGAGAATGGGGATCAGTAGATTTGTAGGATTGTGCTGCACTTGACAGTGATTGCTGTGGGCTTCTCTGTCAATCTCTCACTGTCTGCTTCTGTATAAACACTCATTCATGTTAAATAAATATGTGTTGTTCGCAACACCATCACACCAGACTGAACGAGTGAATGACGGGAGGAATCCGGATCTCAGCGCAGACGACGGGAGGTGATACAACAGAATGACGCTCGACTCCTCACGGCTCTTTAAATATTCAGTGTGTAATGAAACAGGTGAGTGAGAGTCGCTCTGCAGGGCTCAAGTGTGACTCGGCCCATATTGACTGCTCTTAAACAGAGTGGCGACACCTGGCACCTGCCCGCAGGCGACTGTCTGTAAGATGGGTGTCTGTAGCGGAAGACCTGTTCGCCTGATTGAGAATGAACCGGTCTGAACCAGATCCTAAGGGCTTCAACTATCACCCAAGCACAGGATGAATGAGCTTAATAACTGATGACTGAAGCTGTGTGTGCGTGTATCAGTGTGTGTGTGTATCAGTGTGTGTGTGTGTGTGTGTGTATCAGTGTGTGTGTTTCAGTATGTGTGTGTGTATCAGTGTGTGTGTTTCAGTATGTGTGTGTGTATCAGTGTTTGTGTGTGTGTAGTGTGTGTGTGTGTATCAGTGTGTGTGTTTCAGTATGTGTGTGTGTGTGTGTGTCTGTGTGTATCAGTGTGTGTGTGTGTGCGTGTTTTTGTGATTTACGAGGACAATTTTGTAAGTTACAAATGAGTAATTACAAGGGTATTATGCTATAAATGTGATTTATGAGGACATTTCTAGTGTCCCCATAATTCAAATCGCTTAAAAATCATACTAAACAATGTTTTATTGAAAATGTAAAAATGCAGAAGGTTTTCTGTGAGGGTTAGGTTTAGGGGTTGTGTTAGGTTTAGAGGATAGAATCTATAGTTTATACAGTATAAAAGTCATTATGTCTATGGAAAGTCCCCATAATGATAGGTAGACCAACATGTGTGTGTGTGTATCTGTGTGTGTGTGTGTGTATTAGTGTGTGTGTTCAGTATGTGTGTGTGTGTGTGTATCAGTGTGTGTGTGTGTGTGTGTGTATCAGTGTGTGTGTATCGGTGTGTGTGTGTGTGTGCGTGTAGTATGTGTGTGTGTATCGGTGTGTGTGTGTAGTGTGTGTGTGTGTATCAGTGTGTGTGTTTCAGTGTGTGTGTGTGTGTGTGTGTGTGTGTGTGTGTAGCTGATGGCAGAGCAGAATACTGTTCCCATGTGTAATCCGGTCAGTGTGTGTGTGTGTGTGTTTGTATCAGTGTGTGTGTGTGTGTGTGTGTGTGTGTATCAGTGTGAGTGTATCAGTGTGTGTGTGTGTATCAGTGTGTGTGTATCAGTTTGTGTGTGTTTCAGTGTGTGTGTATCGGTGTGTGTGTATTAGTGTGTGTGTTTCAGCGTGTGTGTGTGTGTATCAGTGTGTGTGTGTAAATCTCAGTGTGCGTGTGTGTATGTATCAGTGTGTGTGTATCGTGTGTGTGTGTGTGTGTGTGTGTGTATCAGTGTGTGTGTGTTTCAGTGTGTGTGTGTGTGTGTTTCAGTGTGCGTGTGTGTGTGTATCAGTGTGTGTGTATCAGTGTGTGTGTGTGTGTAGTGTGTGTGTGTATCTGTGTGTGTGTGTGTGTTTCAGTGTGTGTGTGTGTGTGTGTGCGTGCGTATCAGTGTGTGCGTGCGTATCAGTTATTAGTGTGTGTGTGTATCGGTGTGTGGGTATCAGTGTGTGTGTGTGTGTATTAGTGTGTGTGTGTATGTGCGTGTAGTGTGTGTGTGTGTGTATCAGTGTGTGTGTTTCAGTGTGTGTGTGTGTATTAGTGTGTGTGTTTCAGTGTGTGTGTGTGTGTGTTTGTGAGTGTATGTGTATCTGTGTGTGTGTGTATCTGTGTGTGTGTATTAGTGTGTGTGTTTCAGTATGTGTGTGTGTGTGTGTGTGTATCAGTGTGTGTGTGTGTGTATCGGTGTGTGTGTATCGGTGTGTGTGTGTATCAGTGTGTGTGTATCGGTGTGTGTGTGTGTGTGTAGTGTGTGTGTGTGTGTGTATCAGTGTGTGTGTGGGTTTCAGTGTGTGTGTCTGTGTGTGTGTGTGTGTGTGTGTGTGTGTATGTGTATCAGTTATTAGTGTGTGTGTCAGTGTGTGTGTGTATCGGTGTGTGTGTATCAGTGTGTGTGTGTATTAGTGTGTGTGTTTCAGTGTGTGTGTGTGTGTGTGTGTGTGTATCAGTGTGTGTGTATCGGTGTGTGTGTGTATGTGCGTGTAGTGTGTGTGTGTGTATCAGTGTGTGTGTGTATTAGTGTGTGTGTTTCAGTGTGTGTGTGTGTGTGTGTGTATCAGTGTGAGTGTATGTGTATCTGTGTGTGTGTATTAGTGTGTGTGTGTTTCAGTATGTGTGTGTGTGTATCAGTGTGTGTGTATCGGTGTGTGTGTGTGTGCGTGTAGTGTGTGTGTGTGTTTGTATCAGTGTGTGTGTATCGGTGTGTGTGTGTGTGTGTATCAGTGTGTGTGTTTCAGTGTGTGCGTGTGTTTCAGTGTGTGCGTGTGTTTCAGTGTGTGTGTGCGTGTGTTTCAGTGTGTGTGTGTGTTTCAGTGTGTGTGTGTGTGTGTGTGTGTGTGTGTGTATCAGTGTGAGTGTGTGTGTGTAGCTGATAGCAGAGCAGAATACTGTTCCCATGTGTAATCCGGTCAGTGTGTGAGTGATGTTATTGTGCTATAGGTGAGAAATAAAGTGAAGAATTCACTGTCTGCTTGAATCTCCACAATAGAGGCCAGTGCCATTAAAAGAAGATTCTGGGTTCGATACGGGACACTTCCATTATAGGTGCCTCACTGTAACCTTGAGTGTTTTTTTTAAGTAAAAGGAACAAGTCAAAATGATTTTTGTAGTAATCAACATTATGCCACAAATGCTGTCAATTGAGCTTAAGTTGTGCTGAACCCGGAATATTCCTTTAATAAACACATTATATAAAGAATAATACAGTGTGTTTCAGTATCGGTTGATTTGAAAGAGGAATAATGAAGAATCTCTATTTCTAGATTCTCTGTGCCTCAAATCATCTACTCGACTCCCTCTTCAGGAAAATTTATTCTTATTCCTGCACATTATTCCAGTTCATTTTATTGAGAATTGTTTTTGCTGCTGGAGTTCCCTTTACAAAAGTCTTCACTACGATGTTGCGCTGCTAAGCGCTACGGGGGAACAGCTTTAGCTGTGAGCCGAGCTGAATAAATGTGTGGAACACGTCAATGAACATTGACCGGAATCACCAGGTGTCGTCAAAAACTCTTTTTTCAGAGTGATTCTGTTTCTGTGTGTTTCACACACCCTGTCAAAACTTTCTTTCCTCTGTTAGGAGATAGAATCAGTTAGGCAGTGTGCAGTGAATGTTGTTCTATTTTTCTCTTCTGTTTAGAAAATATTATATATATATTTCAACAAAAAAAAAGAGAGAATGACTGAAAGCCGCAAACGGCATGTGTTCCCCTCTTCTCGCTCTATAGCTGAAGACGGCACACATCAGTTTTTGCTGTTTGTTTGGGGGTAGAGCACGCTGCTCTCGCATTGCAGCAGGGCGTGCTCGCCTCGCTTGCTTCCGGGAGTCAGCACTCACGAAAAGATCGTTCGTGGGGCTCGTGCATGGATTTGGCTGAGGAGCAAGAGACGGGTTGATCCCTTTCTCTCACTCTCTCCCCAAACCCAGCTGGTCCTTCACATGATCTCGAAGCGCGTTCCGACACTTCTTCGGATCATGAGGTGGATCGCTATTCTCTTCCCGCCTCCGAGCTTTCCGTCCGCAATAAAAAATCTACGGAGGAATTGCTCGATGTTGTTACTCGTGCGGTTGCCAGATTGGACTGGCCACACGAAAAAGAGACCCCCAAACGCTCCAATTAGGGGATAGATTTTATCTTCCAGTCTAAGAAAGGGAACGCCTCATGGGTCCCTTCCCTTTCTTTGATAACCTCCTTGAAGAGCTTTTTCGCTCATGGAGAACCCCAAAAAAAATAAAAAATAAAATAAATAAATATATAAAAAATATATATATATTTTCTTCCCATTCACATACCCTCGACGTCATTATATTCGACTATCGTGGGTGCTGAGGCACGGGGGTATTCAGTGATGCCACCGGTCGAAGAGACGCTTGCGGGCTATCTCTCGCCGGGCTCGACATCGTCACTTAGAAGCCCTCTCTCCCTCAAAGCCTTATAGGACAACCTCCACTTTAGTGGGAAGGGCTTATCAAGCAGCAGGTCAGGCTGGTGCTGCTCTGCACACTATGCTGTTTTTCAGGCATACCAGGCTGACCTCCTGGACGACCTGAGTGTGGGTTCTGCGCTTGACGAGCAAGCCTCAGACCCACCTCGGTCCTGACTGAAGGGAGGCTCAAAAGCAAAGCGTGGCGAGTCGTGCTCCTCCTCCCAGGGATTGGGGACAGTCTCGCCACCCTTGCCAGCCCTCAGGACTATAAATTCTAGTAAGAGAAGACCCTGACGGTCTTGCGCCTAGATTAGGGGGTAGCTCCACTCGGGACGGGGCGCGTGCTTCACTTCACCCCTCCCGGTACCCCCTCGAAGCCCCTCCATTCCCGCCACCTCTTGGTGTTTCGGGTTGCAGAGGCTTCCGTCAAAATTGGGTGTTTTCGCTGTTCCTGCATTTTATTCAGGACGCGAAACACCCGACAACCCCTCAACAGGAAGTGTTAAAATATAATACCCATTTCAGAGATCCTGGCAGCGTGGAAACTTCTGCCGGATATATCCTTTTCTGTGGGTCTTATAAGGGCGTCAGGATTTAATTCTCTCGCCGCTTTTCCATGTTTCAACGGCGTGTTCTCACTACCGTAAACCAGATTTCTTTTTTTGTAAAAAAAAAAACTCTCAATCTCCTGGTTAAAGGGGCCATGGTATGTGTTCCCCTTCCAGAGAGAGAGTTAGTTATTACACTAAATACTTCCCGTTTCCCATGGAGGGTGAGGGGTGGCGTCTGGCTTAGATCTTAAGCTTGAACTACCCGTGGGTGTTCAAGTCCAAGATGATGCCTGTCAAGACGGTCATGTCTCAAGCCCTACAACTCGTTTGGCTGGTCACCATCGATCTTATGACGCACTTCTATACTTCATTTAGAAGTTCTGCCACAACATGGAAAGTTCCTGAGGTTCACTTCCGGGGGCGAAGTCTTCCAGGGTCAGGTTCTTTCACCCAGCCTAGTCCTTTTTACCCGCACATTCACAATGCATGATGTAGCGCTGGCTCCTTGCGACTCCGGGGCATCTGCATTCTGAATTACGTAGACGACTGGCTGATCCTAGCACAGTTCCAGGAACTGGCAGTTCAGCACAGGGACATCGTCTTAGCTCATCTGTTTCTCTGGGGTTGAGGCTCAACGCCAAGGAAAGTGTCCTCTCTCCCACTCAGAACACTGTCTATCGGGGCATCGTATGGAGTTCAATCACTATGCAGGCACAACTGTCTCCCGCTAGGATTGAGTCCATTCAGATCACCCTGAGCAAAGTCAGGCTAGGTTGCACTGTTATCAGTATCAACGATTTCCAGGTCTCAGGGCGAACGCGTCCACGGTGATCCCTCTGGACCTTCTGCTCATGAGACCGTTTTTGTTGTGGCCAAAAGCCAGGGGATTTCTTCCAAGGGCCAAAACCCCTGGGCTAAATAGGGTTACGCGCCTCAGGCTTCGTTCCCTTTCTATGTGGTTCAGACCCCGGTTTTCTGCCTTGGGTCCCACTCTAGGTGCGTCTTGTTGTCGCAGACTGCTAACGACAGACGCCTCCCTGACGGGCGGGGTAGCGGCCTTAAGTGGTAGTCCAGCTTAAGGGGATAGGAGGGTCATCAGCTCGGTTGTCACAGTCACTGTCTCGGGTTGATGGCTGTATTTCTGGCCCTGAAATACCTCCTCCTGAGGCTGCCATGTCTTGGTGCGGGTGGACAATACAGCGGTAGCCTCTTACATAAATCATCAAGGAGACCCACGTTCTTGTCAGCTGTATTTCTGACACGTCGGATTCTCCTTTGGGCCCAGGGAAAGCTCCTGTCACTCAGGGCAATTTACATCCCTGGACGCCTAAATGTGGGAGCAGATTTGCTGTCCAGACAGAACATACCGAGGGGCGAGTGGAAACTCCACCCCGGGGTAGTACAACAAATTTGGGAGAGATTTTACAGAGCAGAAGTGGACCTCTTCGCCTCTCAAGAGACTGCGCAATGTCCCCTCTACTTCTCTCTGAGTCACCCAGCCCCCCTGGGTCTGGACGCGATGGCACATACATGGCCCAGAATGTGTCGGTATGCTTTTCCCCCGGTTTCTCTGCTCCCGGGAGTCTTAGCCAGAGTTCGCCAGCAAGGGTCTTGCCTCTTACTGATAGCGCCTCACTGGCCGAACAGGATTTGGTTCTCAGAAATTATATCTCTCCTCGACGGCTCGCCTTGGGCGATTCCAGACAAGAGGGACCTTCTGTCTAAGGCACAGGGGACGATATTTCATCCCCGGCCCGAATTGTGAAACCTTTCATGTCTGGCCCCTAAGGGTCCAAATGAGGTTCACAGGGTTTTCTCTTGAGATTATCGAGACCATTTCAAGTGCTAGGGCTCCCTCCACTTGGAACTGATCTGGGTAGATTTTACAGGGCAGAAGAGGACCTCTTCGCCTCTGTTTATAGCGCAATGTCTCCTCTACTTCTCCCCGAGTCGCCCAGTCCCCCTCCCCTCCCCTTGGGAGGGGCTGAACATAGTAACGCAAATGCACCTGCATGCGTTTCCTTCTACTAAAGTTCTTATTACAGAACCAGCTAACTGCCAGTTTGTTTCAGTTCTGGATTTTCTGTAGAAAGAACTGTCAGCGGGCACTTGCCTCGCCACTGCCAGGTTCTATGTGGCCACTGCGGTTTGCCACGGCTTGGTGGGCAGGGTGCCCTCAAAGAGGCATTCTCATTATTGCCCGGGCCTACGAGGCGCGCGGTCAAGCTTCGCCAGTAGGTTTCAGGGCGCACTCTACCAGAGGGCTCTCCTCCTCTAAAACCTTGGCTAGAGGTCTCCCTCTGCAGCAAGTTTGTGATGCGGCAGGTTGTCCTCTCCGCACACATTCATTGGATTTTTATAGTTTGGATGTTTTGCCACTCCGGGCTCTTATGCCCTTGAGTCGACATCTCAAGCTCATGTCTGGACAAGTTTGTGATGCGGCAGGCTGGTCCTCTCCGCTCACATTCATCAGTTTTTATGACAAGTTTGTGTTGCGATAGGGTTCTCTTCGCACACATTCATCGAACTTTATGGGCTAGATGTTTTGCTACTCCGGGCTCTTATGCCCTTGAGTCGGCATCTCAGCCCATGCCTAAACAAGTGTGTGATGCGGCAGGTTGTCCTCTCCGCACACATTCATTGGACTTTTTTAGTTTGGATGTTCTGCACTCTGGGCTCTTATGCCCTTGAGTCGACATCTCAGCTCATACCTGAACAAGTTTGTGATGCGGCAGGCTGGTCCTCTCCACTCACATTCATCAGATTTTATGACAAGTTTGTGGTGCGACAGGGTTCTCTTCGCACACATTCATCAAGCTTTATGGGTTAGATGCTTTGCTACTCCGGGCTCTTATGCCCTTGAGTCGACATCTCAGCTCATGCCTGAACAGGTTTGTGATGCGGCAGGCTGGTCCTCTCCGCTCACATTCATCAGTTTTTATGACAAGTTTGTGTTGCGACAGGGTTCTCTTCGCACACATTCATCGAACTTTATGGGTTAGATGCTTTGCTACTCCGGGCTCTCATGCCCTTGAGTCGACATCTCAGCTCATGCCTGAACAAGTTTGTGATGCGGCAGGCTGGTCCTCTCTGCACACATTCATCAAAATTGAATGGTTTAGATGTTTATGCTACTCCGGGCTCTTATGCCCTTGAGTCGACATCTGAAGCTCATGTCTGAGACCTCTCGCGTTTTTGTGAGTACACTGCACAACCGTAGGGGTCCGGACAGCCCCAAGTGCGGCGGCGTGGGTATTGCGTTCCGTAGCGCTTAGCAGCGCAACATCGTAGTGAAGCCTTTTGTAAAGGGAACGTCTCGGGTTACATGTGTAACCCTTGTTCCCTGAAAAAGGCGGAACGAGATGTTGCGCTGCTTTGCCGCACTGGGGCGTCCCAGGACTGCTCTTCAAAAAGAAGTATCTGACGACACCTGGTGATGTATCCATTTATAGCCTGGCCTCAGGTGCATCTAATGATTACATCAGCCGAGGCTATAAATTCCGGTCAATGTTCATTGACGTGTTCCACACATTTATTCAGCTCGGCTCACAGCTAAAGCTGTTCCCCCGTAGCGCTTAGCAGCGCAACATCTCGTTCCGCCTTTTTCAGGGAACAAGGGTTACACATGTAACCCGAGACGTTTCCAACTGAAACACACACGAATAACCCGTGATGACCAGAACAATGAATACGATTTTCTCTCCGAGGACTGGATAGTGTGGAATAACATGACAGATTAGTTCCCTTGTCGTAAGGCCCATCCAATAGGTCAGCATCAGGATTCTCGGTCGAATCATCTTATCCTGTCAGAAGGCGATGATGGCAGGAGAGAGGAGCTCCCCCCTTAAACTGGAGGTGTTGGGTGAAAGCAGAACGGACACTGAGACAGCTGTGCTAATGATCGATCATGATGAGTTAAACGTGATGAGGTTAAAATCGCACCAGGAGACTGTAGATGTCAAGATTTATAATGAATTAGGACTTAATTCTGCTTCTCACCCAAAACTGATCAACTGCTTCAGATGGCATGAATCACCGTATGGATTACCTTATTATGCCTTTTAGGATTTAGACGTTTTGGACCCTTTTGTATGGATATAAACACCAAAATCTAAAGATCTTCATTTGTGTTGCGCAGAAGACAGAAAGTCAAGAGTTCAAACAGTAAATGAGGAGAGAATTATAATGTTGGGCTGAAATATTCTTTTAATGAATGTATAAAACAAACAGTTACTGAAACAATAAAGCAAACTTTTACAAAAACATCAATTCAACAGTCCAACAGATAAAAGTGCTAAAAAGACAAATAAATGCATGCATGTGCATCAGTGGTGTAGTGGTGTGTGAAGAGGTGGGCATACTGGGAGTTTACTACACTACTGGCCCCAACTGATTCATCATCCATTTATCTGATGTCATTTTACCTTTGATAAGATAAAAGCATCTGCTAAATGAATAAATGTGAATGTGACTGAATGTTCATACTGAAACTGTCTCATTTGTTTGTGTGTAAGATGCTGATATAGGGGACAAACTGCATCTCGTATGGATCTTCTGTCCATCTATCATTTAACCAGAGTGAGTTTGGCAGTATTGAATATATCTCTACAGATCTGCCTTCCAATTCCAGCACACATTCATCTTCCTTAGCTTTAAATGACATTCAGCTCAATAATTTAAACACACACACAATCACACATACACACACACTCACACAATCACACAAACACACTCTCACACACACTCTCACTCACTCACACACACACACACTCTCACACACAATCTCACTCACTCTCACACACACACACACACACACACACATGTTGTGTTTCCATGTTTTATGGGGACTTTCCATAGACATAATGGTTTTTATACTGTACAAACTTTATATTCTATCCCCTAAACCTAACCCTACCCCTAAACCTAACCCTCACAGAAAACTTTCTGCATTTTTACATTTTCAAAAAACATCATTTAGTATGATTTATAAGCTGTTTTCCTCATGGGGACCGACAAAATGTCCCCACAAGGTCAAACATTTCGGGTTTTACTATCCTTATGGGGACATTTGGTCCCCACAAAGTGATAAATACACGCTCACACACACACACACACACACACACACACACACACACACACACACACACACACACACACTTGTTGTGTTTCCATGTTTTATGGGGACTTTCCATAGACATAATGGTTTTTATACTGTACAAACTTTATATTCTATCCCCTAAACCTAACCCTACCCCTAAACCTAACCCTCACAGAAAACTTTCTGCATTTTTACATTTTCAAAAAACATCATTTAGTATGATTTATAAGCTGTTTTCCTCATGGGGACCGACAAAATGTCCCCACAAGGTCAAACATTTCGGGTTTTACTATCCTTATGGGGACATTTGGTCCCCACAAAGTGATAAATACACGCTCACACACACACACACACACACACACACACACACACACACACACACACACACACACGTAGTGTTTCCATGTTTTATGGGGACTTTCCATAGACATAATGGTTTTTATACTGTACAAACTTTATATTCTATCCCCTAAACCTAACCCTACCCCTAAACCTAACCCTCACAGAAACCTTTCTGCATTTTTACATTTTCAAAAAACATCATTTAGTATGATTTATAAGCTGTTTTCCTCATGGGGACCGACAAAATGTCCCCACAAGGTCAAACATTTCGGGTTTTACTATCCTTATGGGGACATTTGGTCCCCACAAAGTGATAAATACACGCTCACATACACACACACTCACTCACACACTCTCACACACACACACACACACACACACAGTCTCACACACACTCTCACACACACACACACACACACACACACACAGTCTCACACACACTCTCACACACACACACACACACACACACAAACACACACACACAAACACACACACGCTCTCTCACACACACACACACACACACACACTCACCTGTTGTCCCGACACATGAGAGCAGGACTCATAATGACACTAGTGTGTGTGCAGGACAGCTTTAATAACATTAGAAAACTCTTGGTGTAAGTTTATTGGACTGGAGGCGCTCTGAAGTCAACACTGCAGCTTATATGTTCACTTGTTGCTTTAGTGTCACAATGATGAGGATTTTCTGACCTGTGAATGAGTCACACTGGCAGATCCAGTCCAGTCGGTTTCCATACCAACATCTGTCTGACATTCAAAGGTTAACGGGTTACTGACATGGACCGCCAACACACACGGACACGGGTTATTTGACAAAAGACAAGGGTGCGTGACTTTGTGAACAGGTCAGTTACTGAGATGTACTTTCCCCCTTGTTCCCTTGTGAGGGGCATGTGTATGAAATAAACACACTTTAACATTTCAGAGACATTTCCTCATCACACCGTTTCTAAAGGTCACTCACATATGAGAAGCATCATAACGATATCTGCAGTATGTCCTGAAGAACATTCAACCATCATACCCCTAACTCCCCCTTTCTGTGTACCCCACACATGCCACCTTATTCACAAAACCCCATTATATTTACCTGCAGGTTTCCATGGAGACTGGGAGTCGCCTGTATGCAAGAAGAGTTGTGATAAGGGTTGTGTTTGAAGATTATTTCAGCTTTATGTCAAAAAGCTTCATATCAAGACAGAACGGGAGGAAATAAGAGACACTGATGTTTGAGAGAGGAGAAACAGGGTTCTGGTTCTGATGGGAATGAATGTTTATTACTCAACCATATCTATGTTTTACACACACTACCACAGTCAAGCATGTGAACTACTTACATTTATCATTTATCCTGTTTAATTAAACATGTCTGAACTGATGTTTCAAAGCAGAGAATATTATTATTATTAGTCATTCCATTATACACCATTTATTCATAATTATTATCAGAATAAACAATATCATCTGAAGCCACACCCACAAATGTTTGCACACAAGAACAGTGTGTTCCTCCACTGGAGATGTGTTACCACATACTGTAGAATATGATGAACACTGATGTGATAGAACTGTATTACAATAGAGCGTGCGTTTATTCTCAACGGTCACGTGATATGAATGTCATTTAGAGATAATTCAAGAAATGTTTACAATCTTAAAAGGACAGTTCAGCCACAAATGAAAATTCTCACATCATTTACTCACCCTCATGTCATCCCAGATGTGTGACTTTATTTCTTCAGCAGAATCTAGAAGAATATATCAGCTCTGTAGGTCCATACAATGCAAGTGAATGGTGACCAGAAATTTAAAGCTCCAAAATGCACATAAAGTCAACATAAATGTAATCCATATGACTCCAGTGGTTTAATCCATGTGTCCAGAAGAGATATGACAGGTGTGGGTGAGAATCAGATCAATATTTAAATCCCTTTTAACTATAAATCTCCACTTTCACTTTCATTTTCAGATGTGAGAGTGAAAGTTAAAGTGGAGATTTAGAGTAAAGAAAGGGCTAAAATATTGATGTGTTTCTCACCCACACCTGTCATATCAAGTCATCAAGCTTTATTTATAGAGCACATTTCAAAACTACAGATGTTAACCCAAAGAGCTTTACAGATCAAACAAAATGATTGGTTTAAAGTTAAATATAAAACATAATAAAATAAATAAAAACATGTATTACTTCTGAAGACATGAATGAAGCCACTGGAGTCATGTGGATTACTTTTATGTTTCCTTTATGTCATTTTTGGAACTATAGAAGTTTGATCACCATTCATGGTTAAAAATGTTCTTTACAGTAATAAGACGATAACATCCATAGCACTTGTGTGTGTGTGTGTGTGTGTGTGTGTGTGTATGTGTATGTGTATGTGTATGTGTGTGTGTGTGTGTGTGTGTGTGTGTGTGTGTGTGTGTGTGTGTGTGTGTGTGTGCGTGCGTGTATTTATCACTTTGTGGGGACCAAATGTCCCCATAAGGATAGTAAAACCCGAAATGTTTGACCTTGTGGGGACATTTTGTCGGTCCCCATGAGGAAAACAGCTTATAAATCATACTAAACTATGTTTATTGAAAATTTAAAAATGCAGAAAGTTTTCTGTGAGGGTTAGGTTTAGGGGTAGGGTTAGGTTTAGGGGATAGAATATAAAGTTTGTACAGTATAAAAACCATTATGTCTATGGAAAGTCCCCATAAAACATGGAAACACAACAAGTGTGTGTGTGTGTGTGTGTGTGTGTGTGTGTGTGTGTGTGTGTGTGTGTGTGTGTGAGATCATGAGAGACCTGTTTCAGTCAGAACTCAATTTTGTGTTGTGACTTTGTATAATTGCTTACTACATTTATGTCAGACAGAAAGATTGTCATGTAATATTATATCATTGCTTCTTTAAGTCAGTGCCGGATTTAGGCATGGACGGCATCTTGCGGGGGGATGGCGCGAGGTGTGTAATGATTTATAAGTGGTCTTTGTCTTGTCATAATATATTATGAAGTGGTGATAAGACACATTTGTTTTGAACATTTTTATTTTAATACTTAGAAAATATAATATTAATAAAGTCAAGAAAAGCACATAACATTATTTCAGATGTCTAAGAGTTGTCAGCTAAACCTCGCTGGCATTGAAATGAACACTGGCCTCAGAGTAACAGCTCTATAAATGAATGATTTTTCCTCATTTGTGTTCTGAGAATGTACAAAGTCACAAGAATATTTATTATAAGGCATTATGCATACTTTATAAA
The DNA here is from genome assembly GCF_025860055.1 of Xyrauchen texanus. NCBI lineage: Eukaryota > Metazoa > Chordata > Actinopteri > Cypriniformes > Catostomidae > Xyrauchen > Xyrauchen texanus. The sequence goes on from NC_068276.1 coordinate 62,050,680, forward strand.
GCATTAAGAACACACTTATAATGCATTATAAATACATGCTTCATAGAATGTGGCATCAAATATTCTTCTAGAAAGCCGCACACATCTGGGATGACATGAGGGGGAATAAATGATGAGAGAGTTTTTTGTTGTGGGTGAACGATCATTTAAAGTAAACCGCATCATTAAACTAGTTGACGCTGCTGGTTTAGCCGCTTGTACAAGCTTCACTCATTGTGCCGGTTAATAGACTTTTGTTTCAGACACAATCGCAGTTGTTGTGTCATCCTGGATCAGAATGCAGCATAAGCTTTGGGTCGTAGATGTTGTATTAGTTTGGAGACTGGTAAGACTGTTTAAAGACACCTGAAACCCCTTTCGCACATGCCTGATATTTAATATGCTTACCAAAGAGTTCTCTAGATTAAACTAAAGCTATTAATCTTACTACAGAGAGAGATATGAACATGCATAAACCTCCAACATTTGTAAACAGCGTTTGTAGAGCACAGACAAATATATACTCTTCAAAAAGAAACGTTTTATTTGCTGTCTGTGTTTATTGGTATAAGATGTGAGAACCATCAGAATACACAAAGATCTGCATTTAATCAGGGAACAATGTCATCAAACATGAACTAAACCCGCTTGCTGCAAATCAGGAATTACAGTGATTGATTTTTCACAATTACTAAAGACTTTTTATTAATTATTTGTATTTGAAACACACTCATACACAAACAGAAAGAAAGAGCAAAAATGCACAAAACAACATGGAACATAATGCCAATTAACCAAAGTTATTTCTGCTTAAAGGGGTCATTTCATTTGTAAATTTACTTAGTAATCAAAACCACAGATGGCCTGCTTGGTCCTATAAAATGTTATCCAATATACACATTTTGGCTTGTAGAAAACAAGCTTTTGGTTAGTTAAAAGTCTAATATAAAATCTGATTTGTGCGATACCTCAAACGATGGAAGTCACAAAACAAACATTCGACCTGTGGCATCAGTTTAAAAGTCACCCAATTTGTCAGGAAAACAGCAGACAACTGAAGAGAGCTCACCAGTACCACTGTTCCTTTAGTGGACAAGTATGGAACTGCAACTACTTCATTCTCTCAACTGCTGCAGTGTAAAAGGAGTTTAAATAGAATAATATACCTTCCATTCCTCTCACACTTAACACACACATACGCATGCATGCTCACGCACACACTCATGTGAAATGTCACTCATGGCCTCCCGATCTTCTGAAAATGAATTAAGAAAAATGTCTCTCATCTGTTTAGATACTGATAAGGACCCTCCTGTCTGAACGAACACCTTCTGCCATCACACACACACACACACACACACACACACACACACACACACACACACACACACACACACACACACACACACACACACACACACACACACACACACACACACACACACACTTTATGCCTCTGGGTTACTAAAACACACAGACACACACAACTCAACAACCAATGGCACTTGCAACACTCAATTCAATAAAGTGTACACTGTTGTTGCTTGCCAGATTGTACAGTGTGACCCCAGTGAGATGTTGTAACAGTAAAGACAGAGACAGTCTGTGTGACATCAACTGTCATTTATGTCAAACTGTGTGATATCCAGTATATCTTGGCTAAGACATGTGTGGTGATGGGGTGTGGACAAGGGACGTTTGTGCAGAGTGAGGCAGAGAGAGTGAGTACAGTAAGGATTAACACCTGTGGGAAATCACCTCTCACAGCTGTGATGTGTTTGCAGTGAGAGCGGAGAGGGATTTAAAGGGCAATCCAGGCCACCAGAGGGGAGAGAGAGCGATACGTGATCTTGACTGTGTGTGTGTGTGTGTTTGTTTGTATGCTGGAAAGCAGGAGCTTTGGGATATACTGGAGCATGCAAAAATAAAGATTTACATCGACTGTTCACCTGCCCCCCCTCTTTCTCCTTCATCCAAGAACTAGAGACTTGTCACAGTGGTGCTGAAACCTGGGAATTTATTTGGAGGAAGGAAATGTCTTCATGGAGTCCTCACCACTGGCTGAACTCTTCAAGACCCTCGCTGGCATACACCAGGCTCAACATCGCGGTCCCATCTTCGTAAGCGTGGCTGTAGTCATGGTGGATATCCCTCCTGAAGTACTAAGCTCCGTAACACCTGCCTGTCCTCAGCTTTAGCTGGGCCTGGACATCTCCCTCTGCAACTGGATCCTGGACTTCCTGACTGGGAGACCTCAGTCAGTCCAGATCGGGAACAGCATCTCCACCACCACCACACTGAGCTCTGGGGCTGTGTGCTCAGTCCACTGCTGTTCACTCTGCTGACTCACGACTGTGCAGAAATGCACAGCTCGAACCACATCATTAAGTTCGCCGATGACACGACCGTGGTGGGTCTCATCAGCAAGAACGACGAGTCAGCATACAGAGAGGAGGTGCAGTGGCTAACGGACTGGTGTAGAGCCAACAACCTGTCTCTGAATGTCGACAAATCAAAAGAGATGGTTGTTGACTTTAGGATAGCGCAGAATGACCACTCTCCGCTGAACATCGATGGCTCCTCTGTGGAGATCGTCAAGAGCACCAAATTCCTTGGTGTTCACCTGGAGGAGAACCTCACCTGGTCCCTCAACACCAGCTCTATTACCAAGAAAGCCCAGCTGCGTTTCTACTTTTACCTTTATTCGAAGGCTGAGGAAAGCACATCTCCCACACCCCATCCTCACTACATTCAATAGAGGGACTAGTGAGAGCATCCTGAGCAGCTGCATCACTGCCTGGTTTGGGACTTGCACCGTTTCGGACCACAAAGCCCTGCAGAGGATAGTGAGGACAGCTGAGAAGATCATGGGGTCTCTCTTCCCTCCATCAAAGACATTTACACCAAACACTGCATCCGCAAAGCAACCAGCATTGTGGACTACCTCACACACCCCTCACACAAACTCTTCACCCTCCTGCCGTCTGGCAAGAGGTACCAAAGCATTCGGGCCCTCACGGCCAGACTGTGTAACAGCTTCTTCCCCCAAGCCATCAAACTCCTCAATACTCAGAGACTGGACTGACACATTTACATTTACATTTACGCATTTGGCAGACGCGTTTATCTAAAGCGACTTACAGTGCACTTATTACAGGGACAATCCCCCCCAGAGCAACTGTCTGACACACACACATGTCCTGAGTTGCGCTTTAATTTTGTCACTTTATACCTGGCTGCTACCTCAATAACTGCTATGTGCATAGAACACTATCTCATAGTATGTTATGTTTACATTCTGCATTTTTTGAAATTGTCATCCCGTTGGCAGGAAAAAGTACTGAACCGTCTAATGGGACATTTCTGTTGGCCGGGCATTTACGGGGATGTCCACAGGTGGTGTGCGGCATGCCGTGAATGTCAGCTGGTGAATCTGCCGGCCACACCAAGAGTGCCGTTGCACCTCCTTCCATTAATCGAGGTCCCCTTCTAACCAATTCCTTGTGACTTTGTGGAGACCACCTCTCACCTATCACAAGTCACGGAGGTTGCCAGGTTGTAAGGAGAATTCTCTGACATTTGATGCATACCTGATGCCTCGGATTGATGAACTGCTGATAAAGGGATATTGGCAAGAACTCCTATGTCCCAGGAAAAAACTGCATTTTCCACACTGTTTGAATTACACCAATCTGTCACCCTTCCTTTCAGTTTGTTCAAGGCCCCGGCTATGTTTCAGCTGCTCATGGACAGAATCATCCGACCATATGTAGCTAATTATCTGGATAACATCATTATTTACAGTAATAATTGGCAGCGGCACCTGAGGGCTGTCCTGAAGATGTTGAGATGGGTGGGACTCACGGCAAACCCTAAGAAGTGTTCAATTTGATGGGTGGAAGTACAGTATCTGGGACATAACAGAGACCTAAGACCAAAAAGAAGGTGAGACATTTCATGGGGCTGGCTGACTATTATCTGAGGTTTGTGGCTAATTATTCAACCGTCACCAGCCCGCTGACTGATCTTACTAAAACGGTGGCACCAGATCCGGTCCAGTGGATGGAGCCATGTCAGAAGTCGTTCATGCAAATGAAAGCTGCACTTTGCGGTGGGCAGTTATTGCACTCTGCTGACTTCACTCTCCCTTTTATCTTGCAGACGGACTCATCGGACAGGGGGTTGGGAGCAGTACTGTCCCAGATGGTGGAGGGGGAGGAACGCCCTGTGCTGTACATTAGTTGCAAGCTCTCAATGAGAGAGACTAAGTACAGCACAATCGAGAAGGAGTGTTTGGCCATCAAGTGGGCGGTCCTAACCTTCTGGTACTATCTGTTGGGACACACTTTCAACCTCTGTTCTGACCACGGCCCGGATGGTCACCAGCCTGAGTCGGGCAATGGGTGTATGTTGTGTTGGGGGCGTAGCCGAGCAACGTCTTTTCAGAGTGAGGCCAAGAGTGTGAGCACATTAAGGGTTGACACCTGTGGGAAATCAGCTCTAAATCATCGAATGTTCACCTGGTCATGATCTTGAGTTCACTCAAAAGGAGTGAACTCTTTCACCATGACAGACTGCAGACACTCCAACGACTTTGTTTTGTTTCCTGCCAAAACATTAGCAACAATAGTGCAAAGGTTTGATTGGGTTAGTGTGCTAATTTTTCATCTTTCATCTTCCCCTTTGTCCAAGAGCTAGAGGCTTGTTACAACATGATTGACAGAGCTGACTAGACATTTAACATAATCATCTCACATTCTGAAAACATCACTGACTGGCAGAACTGAAATAATCACACTAACCCAATCAAACCCTTGCAATCTTGTTGCTAATGTTTTGGCAGAAAACAAAACAAAGTCGTTTGAGTGTCTGCAGTCTGTCATGGTGAAAGAAGACTGCTCATCCTTTTGAGACAGCCACTGCAAACCCCAGTATATCTGAGCTAATAAAACTATTAGCTCAGTCACTTTAACCATGAATAGAACTAAGCATAATTGAGAAATTCACTCGTTCACTCGTATCTATACAGTAATTGCCACACAATGCAATATATGGGGAACAGGGAGTGATCAATCACACTGAAATAATATAATAAGCCACTGCTTTCTTTAAACATGAAGAAATGAGGATGTAAAGATGTCACTAAAATGGTCAAATTCATTTCAGCACCAAAGGAAATGAACAGTGATCCATCAAACAAAAACATAGATATAATCTGCATTATATCTATAATCTTATGAAGAAACGGATTGACTGTTTCACAGAGATCATATAGTTGGCAAACGTTAACTGCACTGAAGCTGTGTTTAGACATGTGAATAAAGATACAGTTTCTGCCACAGACAGAATTATCGAATATATAATAAATTATCGAAGGTACAAATACGTTTTGGAATTTCAAATAATCCATTCAAGATCCTATGGGGGCACGTGCACCCGCAGTCTGAATGTGCATGATGTAATTCAGACAGTGCTAAAGCTTCATCAGAGGCAATTAATCATCTGTTGGTGAGCTTGTCAAATTTTTTAAAACGATGTCCAAAGTAGCCTAATTGTAGATCTGTCATGTCCATTGCAATGCAAAAATGAAACATTATCAAAAATAAATAATTATAAAAATTATATTTTATCTGTTTTATATACTCGGCATCTTTTTTTAATCCATGCAACAAATGGGGTTCCTCTCTAGTTCAACATAAGCATTTGCTTTGATTCTGTAGCATGATTTCTTTATTATTTAGCCTTCCATCAGAAACTGTGAACCTATTTGGTGACTATATACTAGATATTAATTCACAGTTGACAAAGCTGTAATTTAACCATTCCTGAGGTAATTGACTGAGTGTGATTGCTTCTCTCTCTGTGTTTATGGAAGTACAGGTGTAGTTAGGAAAGGTTGATGGCATTAGCAACAGTAACTAATGGCAGCAGGGCTTATAGCAGTGTCAGTCAGCGAGAACACAGCGTTTTATTAACAAGTGATGAGAACTGAAAGTTTTCCGTTATTTAGTGACAGAGAGAGGGCTCTCTAAGGTTGCAAAAATAAATTCCTCATCATGTGTTTGACTTGTTTCGGGGTTGTTCCATGTTCTGTGTACCTCTGTCATACTACGAGATCAAAAGCTAACAGTTTTGCCCTTTGCTTATTTTATTACATTTTTTTTTTTTTTACAGAATACTGAAATTTGTCTTAGATGGCAGAAATCATACAGTGTGCAGTGGGCTTAGTATGTTTCACATTAATATGTGTCTACTGCAGATGAATCCTGAAATACAGTTTATGTTCTTGACAATTGAGATGGACAAAAAACATCTTAAAGACTCGTTTAAAAAGATCACAATCTGAAATAAATATAGACAAACACGTCTAACAAGACAAATAAATGAGGTCAAATGTTCTCTAGAATAAGAAAAACAAAAGAGCGAAGGCAGGAAGTGTGTTGAGTCACTGATCCAGAGGCTCACATCAGTCGTCCGGAGAACTGACCTGGAAACACACACATTTACAACTCAACATACTAATGTTGTGCACTATATTCAAAGTCTGAACTCCACTCGAGCAAACGTGTGACCCCAGCGCAAAGAAAATCACAAAGAAGATCTTGTTTCTCAGTGAGATTTAAAGGAGAGCAAACAGAGACTTTTGAAGTCTTTTACTTCTTAAATGTTTCTCCAGAGTAATCTCACATGTGTCTCCTCTAGACTATCACAAGAGATCTCAACTATAGCTGGGTTTCCATCCACATGTTTTTATGTGAATTGTGGGATTTCATATGCTGGACAATGATGGATGGAACACCATAATGTGAATACAATCTACAAAATGCACATTACAAAACAACACCCACATGTGTTATTTACTGAAAATATTCTAATTTAAATAGGAATACAGATATGCATCCAAAAATGTAATGTGCAGTATTACTGCTCCCTATATGCTCCCTAGGAGGCACCAGAAACGCCACCAGCTCCCCTTCCTTACGTATTATACAGGTGAAACTCGAAAAATTAGAATATCGTGCAAAAGTTCATTAATTTCAGTAATTCAACTTAAAAGGTGAAACTAATATATTATATAGACTCATTACAAGCAAAGTAAGATATTTCAAGCCTTTATTTGATATAATTTTGATGATTATGGCTTACAGCTTATGAAAACCCCAAATTCAGAATCTCAGAAAATTAGAATATTACATGAAATCAATAAAAAAAAGGATTTTAAATACAGAAATGTCGGCCCTCTGAAAAGTATAATCATGCATATGTACTCAGTACTTGGTTTGGGCCCTTTTGCATTAATTACTGCCTCAATGCGGCGTGGCATGGATGCTATCAGCCTGTGGCACTGCTGAGGTGTTATGGAAGACCAAGATGCTTCAATAGCGGCCTTCAGCTCTTCTGCATTGTTTGGTCTCATGTCTCTCATCTTTCTCTTGGCAATGCCCCATAGATTCTCTATGGGGTTCAGGTCAGGCGAGTTTGCTGGCCAATCAAGCACAGTAATACCATGGTCATTGAATCAGGTTTTGGTACTTTTGGCAGTGTGGGCAGGTGCCAAGTCCTGCTGGAAAATGAAGTCAGCATCTCCATAAAGCTTGTCTGCTGAAGGAAGCATGAAGTGCTCTAAAATGTCCCGGTAGACGGCTGCGTTGACTCTGGACTTAATAAAGCACAGTGGACCAACACCAGCCGATGACATGGCTCCCCAAACCAACACAGACTGTGGAAACTTCACACTGGACTTCAAGCATCTTGGATTGTGTGCCTCTCCATTCTTCCTCCAGACTCTGTGACCTTGGTTTCCAAATGAGATGCAAAATTTGCTCTCATCAGAAAAGAGGACTTTGGACCACTGAGCAACAGACCAGTTCTTTTTTCTTTAGCCCAGGTAAGACGTTTGACATTTGAAGCCCATGTCCAGGACCCGTCTGTGTGTGGTGGCTCTTGATGCAGTAACTCCAGCCTCAGTCCACTCCTTGTGAAGCTCCCCACACATTTGAATGGCCTTTTCCTGACAATCCTCTCCAGGCTACGGTCATCCCTGCTGCTTGTGCACCTTTTTCTTCCACACTTTTCCCTTCCACTTAACTTTCTATTAATGTGCTTTGATACAGCACTTTGAGAACATCCAACTTCTTTTGCAATTACCTTTTGAGGCTTTCCCTCCTTGTGGAGGGTGTCAATGATGGTTTTCTGCACAACTGTCAGGTCAGCAGTCTTCCCCATGATTGTGAATTCAACTGAACCAGACTGAGAGACCATTTAAAGGCTCAGGAACCTTTTGCAGGTGTTTAGCTGATTAGAGTGTGACACTTTGAGCCTACAATACTGAACCTTTTCACAATATTGTAATTTTCTGAGATTCTGAATTTGGGGTTTTCATAAGCTGTAAGCCATAATCATCAAAATTATATCAAATAAAGGCTTGAAATATCTTACTTTGCTTGTAATGAGTCTATATAATATATTAGTTTCACCTTTTAAGTTGAATTACTGAAATTAATGAACTTTTGCACGATATTCTAATTTTTCGAGTTTCACCTGTATATATTCAAGGACCAGATAGCAGTTGCAGAACACAATTGCCTCGCAGATCGCACCATATCAGATTATAGTCTCGCATTGGCTTCTATTTTCATTTGCATTTTGTGCCAATTTCCCCAGAAGTTATGATTTTTTTTTTGCGATTTTCCACCTTATTTAGCAACATAAATATAGCTAGATTTTTACATTTTCAATTTTGAATTGGCTGTGAGGGGTTTCTGATACAGCTGCTGATGGAGTACATTTCATGACTACTGTCCCAATCTGTGCTCAGACTGTGATCAAAATCAAGAGATCTCATGATGAACATTTCTCATCTAATTCTTCTAAGACAAAAATGTTCTGATCTGTGCAATCCATGCTATCAGTATATTTAAAGTAGTCAAGTAAACTCAAGTCATGTTTATTTGTATATTAGGGTTAGGTTAATATGATTGTTAATCGTGTTTAAAAATAAGTAATTCAATAATAATTGTATTAATAACCCCAGTGAGCAAGCTGTAGGCGACTGTGGCAAGGAACACAAAACTCCATAAGATGTTGATTAATGGAGAAAAATAACCTTGGGAGAAACCAAACTTACTGTGGGGGCCAGTTCCCCTCTGATTAACCCCACCCTAACCCTAAACCAGACTCACTGTGGGGGTCAGTTCCCCTCTGACTAACCCCACCCTAACCCTAAACCAGACTCACTGTGGGGGCCAGTTCCCCTCTGACTAACCCCACCCTAACCCTAAACCAGACTCACTGTGGGGGCCAGTTCCCTCTGACTAACCCCACCCTAACCCTAAACCAGACTCACTGTGGGGGCCAGTTCCCCTCTGACTAACCCCACCCTAACCCTAAACCAAACTCACTGTGGGGGCAGTTCCCCTCTGACTAACCCCACCCTAACCCTAAACCAAACTCACTGTGGGGGCCAGTTCCCCTCTGACTAACCCCACCCTAACCCTAAACCAAACTCACTGTGGGGGCAGTTCCCCTCTGACTAACCCCACCCTAACCCTAAACCAGACTCACTGTGGGGGCCAGTTCCCCTCTGACTAACCCCACCCTAACCCTAAACCAGACTCACTGTGGGGGCCAGTTCCTCTCTGACTAACCCCACCCTAACCCTAAACCAGACTCACTGTGGGGGCCAGTTCCTCTCTGACTAACCCCACCCTAACCCTAAACCAGACTCACTGTGGGGGCCAGTTCCCCTCTGACTAATCCCACCCTATCCCTAAACCAAACTCACTGTGGGGGTCAGTTCCTCTCTGACTAACCCCACCCTAACCCTAAACCAGACTCACTGTGGGGGCAGTTCCCCTCTGGATAACATCATGAATATAATGTAAATATTACTTATGTATAATTAAAGTCATGGTTTAAAATGATTAAACTAAGTGTTAAGGGTCAGTGTTTAAACATCGATTTTGTTTGAACTGTAAGATTAATGACCAATGTCTTTGAAGTCCATCTAGATTAATTGCAGAAGTTCACATAGATGCAATTGTCCTTGTTAATTGGCTGATGAAGGCTCTTGTTGGAAATAGTTAGTCTATGCATTCCATTTCAAGATCGTAGTCCATCAATAGACCAAGGTGATGCAGGCAGAGATCAGTGAGGTGCATCACAGTTCAACCTGGCCGGTAATTTCGGTGAGGTTCGGTGTTGTCCATCCTAAATCCAAGGTTCAGACAATGGCATATGATGTATCCCATGTCTTATGGTTGGAGTTGGCATCAGTTCATCCTCTGAAGTCCATCATAATAGACCAAAGTGATGTTTGGCTGGCACCGGCTGCATTTAGTCATCATCATTCAGCGACATGTAGCAGTGGAGTCCAACATGAAGCAGGAATGGTGCTGGATCCAGCCAGTTCTGATGACCTCAGGAAAGGAGTCCCGAGGTTGAGACATGGAAACAAATTAAATAATATAAGCATAGATGCCATTCAATTTATTGCAGAGTTATAAATCATGATAAATGTTTCTGGTATCTGGTTTCTGGTTCTGGCAGACCCAACTAAAGCAGCCTAATTGTGTGTTGGAGGATAAATTAGGTGTATGTCTGGATAAATAGAGTCTTTAGTCTAGACTTAAACTGAGAGAGTGTGTCTGAGTCCCGAACAGTGTTAGGGAGACTACTCCATAGTTTAGGAGCCAAATATGAAAAGGATCTACCTCCTTTTGTGGATTTTGATATTCTAGGAACTATTAACAGGCCAGAATTTTGCGATCCTAATGAATGTGTTGGAATATACTGTGGTAGAAAATCACTTAAGTACTGCGGAGCTAGACCATTCAAAGCTTTGTATGTAGTTAACAGAATTTTATAATTAATACAGAATTTAACAGGTAGCCAATTTAACGATGATAAAATGGGGCTAATATGATCATATTTCTTGGTTCTTGTTAGCACTCTGGCTGCTGCATTTTGTACCAATTGAAGTTTATTTATTGATCTTGCTGGACATCCTCCCAGTAATGCATTACAATAATCTAGTCTTGAGGTCATGAATGCATTAATTAATTTTTCTGCATCAGCAACCGAGAGCATATGCCTTAATTTAGCAATATTTCTGAGGTGGAAGAATGCTGTTCTACAAACATTTGTAATTTGATTTTCAAAGGACAGATTGGTATCAAATATAACACCTACGTTCTTCACTGTTGAAGATGATGTAACAGTACATCCATCTAGAGTCAAATTATATTTTAGCGGCTTATTTTTAGAGTTTTTTGGTCCAATAATTAGAACCTCTGTTTTGTCAGAATTGAGTAGAAGGAAATTTCTGGCCATCCAATCTTTTATTTCATTGATACACTCTGCTAATTTAGAGAATTGTGAAATCTCATCAGGTTTTAAAGAAATATAAAGTTGTGTATCGTCAGCATAACAGTGGAAACTTATTCCACGATTCCTGATAATATCTCCCAGGGGAAGCATATACATGGAGAAAAGCAGAGGCCCTAAATCTGATCCCTGTGGCACTCCGTATTTTACTTTTGTTTGGTTTGACAATTCCTCAATGTGAAGAGGTCTGACAATAAGGAGGGAAAGAAGACGCAGAGCTCTTCAGAAGTAAGGGTTCTTTTATTGGCAACAGCAATACTTTTACAAAACTTTATGCCTCCATGAACAAAACAAAACAAAACTTCTCTGTATAACATAAATCTTTCTGATAATTTGTCTATGCCAACACTGGATTGACGCATTGTTTTCTCTCCTGTCTGGAGGTTCTGTGGCCATTTATATGCTGCTCTCCCCATGCTCACTGAAATTAGAGACAGGTGTTAGACATAATTTGGCTCAGGTGCAAGCTCCCTTACCGCTTTCTCCCCCGGATGGGTGCTTGACCACGCCCCCGCTGCCACACTTATTTACATAGACAAAGTGGTAGCAATCTGCTAAATATGACCTAAACCATGCTAATGCAACTCCACAAATGCCAACATAATTCTCCAGCCTATTCAAGAGAATGTCGTGATCTATCGTGTCGAATACAGCACTAAGATCTAAAAGCACTAGAAGAGAAATGCAGCCGCGATCAGATGATAAGAGCAAGTCAATTATAACTCTGATAAGTGCAGTCTCTGTACTGTGATGAGGCCTACATCCCGATTGATGTTGGGAGGATACTACCTTTTCTTGTATTTTCGACATAAATCAGAGATTTGAAATTGGTCTATAATTCAGCAGTTCTCCAGGATCAAGCTGTGGCTTCTTAATAAGTGGTTTGATAACTGTCAATCCTAGGATTGTTGTGGTTATTTTCTATGAGTTTATAAAATATGCTGACCAGCAGCTTTTAGTGCCTGTCTGTAGCTACATGCGCTCCATTTTCCGAGCTGCTCTCTTGAGAGCATGAGTGTGATCATTGTACCATGGTGCAGGGCTTATTTCTTGAATTTTTTTTTATCGAAGTGGGGCGACAATATCAAGAGTGCTAGAGAAGACTGCATTTATATTTTTGTTATTTCATCAAGTTCTTCTGGGCTTTGGGGTTTGTTGAGTGTATGTGATAGATCTGGAAGATTATTAGTGAAGCTATCTTTAGTGGGCGAAAGAATAGTTCTACCTGAATGATAGCGTGGTGTAGATTGAGTAACATTATCTGACAAGAGACGAGGTAATGATCCGAGATGTCATCGCTCTGCTGCAGAATTTCTATATTATCAACATCAACTCCATATGACAGAATTAAATCTAGCGTATGATTATGGCGATGAGTTGGTCCTGTCACAAGAGAGTTGAGAATATCGATAAATGCTAATCCCAATGTATCATTTTCATTATCTATGTGAATGTTGAAGTCACCAACAATGAAAGCTCTATCTACAGTAATATCACAGTAACAGCTCTATCAAGTCATTTAAAAATTTCCACAACACTTACTTCAGACATAACTGACTGTGTTTCTAACAATACCTCGCCAAGACAGGCATTTTGAAATGTTTGTCCATTACACAAGTGCATATCCGCAGCACACATACACACAAAACAAAGCCATCTTTCAGACAGAGTTTCCGAAATATAGGATAGCAGAGGAGGAGTCATTCATATTCACGAAGATAGCGATTCCTGAAGGGATGATTCAGTAATATTCATCAGGAAAGCACTAAGAAACTACAGCCCCACCCCGAATCGTATCCGTATCCAATCAGGTAGAACATTCAATTTTGTTATTTGAGTAGTTTCTCTCTCTACACACTTTACCTTTTGACCAGTTAACATGATCGACCAGCCGATCGTGATTGACGTAATGAGCACCCCTGATTTAGATGTTAGAGTGAATCACGACCTTCTCTCTGTGTTTTTCTCTGTTAAAGTTCACTGCAGTGAAACATTGTGAGTATAGCTAGACCTGGTTTATAGGTCGTTAACATACAAAACGACACATTTACCCTGTATGTGCTGATCGAGGCGGCAGTATTTTCACCTTTAAAGAAAAGTGTGAGAGGTCAGAGGAACAGAGTTATTGATTTCAGTTGCCTCCTCGTCTCTCTCTATGTCCAGCTGCTCTCTCTTATTGCAGAACTAAATGTTAATGGTCAGATAATAATCAGAGATTTTACAGCTAAAACAACTTAAACCTCCTCTTTTAAATGTAACGGGCAATAAAAGCAAAGAGATGCATACGTGTGTGTGTGTGTGTGTGTGTGTGTGCAGCTGTGAGTGAAGTGCGTTTTGTGGTTTCTGTCTGTGTCAGAAAGACATATTTAAACAAACAGACTCATAAAACCCCAAACCTGTTTGAACTGTCCAGCGGTTCCTCTCTGATAATCTTTATTTCTCTGAAAACTGATCCTGAGATCTGCTCACGTGAGAGGCTTCTCTTCACTTATCAATGCAGAGGTGACGAGACACGTTTGTATCCATGATTACAGAGAGAACGATTTCTTCATGTTTATTCTGTAATTTATACAACAGTTCTGGTCCTCTAATCTGACTGGATTAAATGATTATTAAATTATTCCTATTGCGTTCCACAGACTAAATCAAATCACATTTGGAGCGACATGAGGGTGTGTAAATAATGAGAGAGTTCTCATTTATAGGTGAACTGTTCCTTTAAATGTGACAAAATAACAACTGCTTCAAAGCAGATGTGACAAGGGGTTAAGTTGATTTATAATGAAAGTCCTTTTGCTTCTCACTGAATCTTGTTTAAAGGATGTGCATATATTTGTACATTAATACTGATAAAGGAACCCATATAGCAGTGCAGATCTTTGTGTTGAGTGTTTGAACTTGTCAAATCACACGTCTGTGCTGCTACATACGGCACTCTTCATATGGAGGTCTAACCGCTGCGTGTTGAGTGATGCAAGTCTTGACACATGTGAATAAGCCTGAGGACATGACGTTGGTCTCATTAAAGGAATATTTTCATTTCTGCTGATTGTCTTTGACTTGGACACTGATGATGAGGTGATTCCTAAACATTTGGCATTTTCTTGCACTTTGGCACTTTTTTATTTGACCTCTGAATAAATAATCTTAAAACGTGTTTCAGAATAGAGCTGCATACTGTCATACTATATGTAGCCATTATCTGTATCTGTTCATGTGACAATGTCTCTGTATTGAACCGGGGTGGGCGGGGCTTAAACTAAATGAAACGCCCATTTTTACTCTTACATTTTTAGTTTCTATTGATCAAATATGATTTATATGCCTTTTTAGAATAGTAGCCTAAAAATTATTATTATAACAAATATTAATATTATTATACAATTATATTTTTTTAAATATGATTTTATTATTTTCTTATTACCAGATGAGGCTGAATTTGTAGACTACATTAACTGTGGAATATGTTGTGGTTTCTCCTGATATTTCTGATATTAATATCTGCGTGAAACTGAATTTGAATTTTTCTGTGCATGTATAACAACACACATTATTTCAGTGAATAATAAATACCAATTCAAACCATAAAAGAAATGAAAATAAAATCAATATAACCTACAAACAGGTGAAAGTCCCGTGAGTCTATCAGGAATTTTTACGATAGGACACAGTTATTTAGTTGATTAATAATAATAATAATGTTACATTGATATAGAGCTTTTCCAGAGCACAAGAACACTTCACATTTTACATTTTAGCACATAGGAAGAAGAAGAAGAAGAAAAGCATGTTTCAGTTTCTTCGTTTTGCATAAGGCATGAATACTCAACGGAGCTTTTGAACTTCTTTTCAGAATAGAGTTTTAACCAGTTAATGATTTGAATCGCTGATGTGGATATAAATGAGGTCAACTTTAAGAGACGGTGAAATCACTTCAGATCAGGAGTTTAACATCGCGCTCAGGATTAGACTATAAAGAAAAACATGAGAATCACGTGTGACTCGTGAGATACATTAACACAGACATTTCTAGAAGTGGAACGTGTACATGATGTCATATCTTATTGTTACACTTGACCAGAGTTAAGACCGCCCCATCCCATCTGAAATCACACCGTGTGCATTTTCATTCATTAGATTCACACTTTATTCACACAGATTCATACATTTTTTGTAATTTTCCATATGTTCATTTAAAATGTCACTTTATCCTTGTGCTTTTTGTATAATCAGTCAAACTAATATTTTTTATATTATTATTCGGATGAATCCGTTATTCATTTTGAGGTCATTATCCATGCCTTTCCGAATAAGGTATTCGGCTTCGGGCACATCTTTAATGTGTAGCTGGTCCTGCTCAACCCACACTGAGCGGGATTCGAACCCGGGTCTCTGGCATGGGAGGCCTAAAGTCTACAGCCCCTAGTGTCAGTCGCTACTGCAGCTTTTAAGGCCATGTTACATATACAGTATACTGACAGTAGTATGCAGTATACAAACTGAGCACAGTATGCACACTTATTAGGGATTGGAGATTTTTAGTTGTTACAGTTTGTGTTTCCTGTTCTTGTGATGTGTTCAGTCCTGTTCATTTATTAGTTCTTTTCAGGTTGATTTAGTTCTTGATTGGTTGTGATTGTCTCATGTATATTCTCAATCTTAGTTTGGCTGGAGTTTTGCACTTTTATTATTTTGTTTTTAATTGAGCATTTTACTCTTCAAACATCTTACACTGTGAGCTGTTTGTTACAGCACTCATCTTGAATGAACAGGAAGTATATCACCTGTGATTTTATGAGTTTTGAATAAGACCATTTCATTTTATGAATTCAGCTTTGAATGTTTGCAGGAACCTGAAATGAGGAATTGTGGGAGTCGTCTGTTGTCTGTGACCCCGTGACCTCTGAGGTTTGGATAATTAAAACAGAATTGTTTGCAGTCACTGTTCGTCCTCAGAAAGACCCTTTGGGGGACTTGAACGCAACATTGGCACGATACTGCATGACGAACGGCTCTTGGCTCCGAACCGCTGGACCTTCATGACTTCATAATGAGCATTCGGCTCATATAAGCTTTGAGTAAATTGCTTTGGCCGGTGATGTACAATAAAGCATCGGATATAAATCTTACATAGAACTGAAAATCCACTCCAACTCTTGCTGTACAACCTCTTGAATTAATAAAAAGAGCGAGCGAGAGACATGCAGATAGAGTGCAGGTGTCAGGGAGAGAGAGACAATTAATTTCTTTTCAAAAGACACATGGTACATTAGTGTTTCATTTAATGGCTCAATGAGATCTCTCTAAAGGGATCTTGTTTCTGTTTGCTTATTGGTCCATTCATTATTTCAGCAGCTGCCTGTGACTTTAACTCACATCTCACCCAGAGAAAACACATGACACAAAACCACACAAAGAGAAAGCTTTTAGTCCTTCATTAAAAGATGTTCTTTGCACTTTATTTACATTCCAGAAAGTGTGTGTTTTTATTGCCAAGTTAAAAGTGTAATTATAAAGTAAAAAATACATAGGCTCCAACAAATGCAATTATTGAAATAATCTCAGACATTTTTACTTTAATAAAACTGTTTGCTGAAGCACTTCATGTTCAAGAAAAAAGACTGAAGATGGTCAGAAGAAGATGGACAAACAGTGACCATAAGATGATCTAACTAGAGACAATTTAATTGAATACATGATACTTCTGTGTGCTAACATATAAGCATTAAAGGCAGAAATAAAATGTTTGCTGTTGTGAGAACAATTAGACATGTTAGATAAGCTATTTTCTAGCATGCAATTAGCATATAGCATGAGAAGTATCTGGTTTGGATGTTGGCAGTGTTGTAGTGCAGCAGCGTAGAAGTGCCCCGACATCTGTTTTGGGAAGTAACTAACTAGCTAACTAGCTTATATACTTGGTATCAAATTAATATATAAAAAATGTGTTGTAGCAGACAGGCAGCACAGTTGCTTTTACCGAGTTGTGCGAACTGGAAGCATGCTGGGAAATGACTTGCTGACGACACAGCTTAATGCTCATTGGCTTAAACAAATGGGATGTTTTGTTCTTTTTTAAATGTTTGATTTTTATCTCTAATTTCATATTTTTATGTGTATAAAATATATGTTCCCAATATTCTGACCCAATCGCTGTATGGGATATGTGAATGGTATCATATTTCTGAAATATCTAACATATGTTTCTTTATTAAACAAAACATTTATGGAAAGACATGTCTTATAGGAGAAGTTAAATAACAGGTACATTGAGTGTTTTGTTCATCATATTTATTTTCATTTAAAAGCAACAGAATTTAAACTGCATCCACTTTATCAACAGCAAAGCACTTGAACGTGAATCACGTGATATCTGCTTTGATCTCGTACCAGCTGATCCAGTATGAGAAGTGAGAACTGACCGACTTGACAGCTCTTACTTCGCTCGTCCCCTGACTGCACCAGCTCTTGTTTATTTTCAAGGAGAGGCCTTTGGCATCTCAAACAAGCCTGAAAATGGACTCAACCATTTTATCCAAAATATTGAAAATAGAGAGTGTCTAGGCTGTCGCAGAAACGTCACATATGAACTTTTAAAATACTTGGGCCCGGTTGGATAAAGCACCTTAAGAATGCCCTAAAGTTTCTGAAAATAACCAATAAGTGTTATTTAAGGGGTTTATAAGTAAATGTCAAAATCCCTTTCGGTTTCCCTTAAGTATTTATTTTTTACTTAAGAACGCCCTTAAAACTCTTTAAGTGTTGCATAAAGTCCCTTAAGTGCCATTTTTCTAAGTAAACCTTAAGGTTGGGAAGGGTTTCAACAAACAAGACGGCTTAGTTGATATAACAAATTGAAGAGTACAGCCTTGACCGGCGATTTATTTTGTGAAAGAAAAACTATTGCAGGAATACATATTTGACCATCACATAATATGAGAAATCACTAACAAGCTGGAAGGCGATATAATCGGAACACAAACACAGAAATGTATTTTCTGCTCTCTGCATCTTCATAAACTGTATAAATGCATGCATTGCGATATATCTCGAATATGTATATGAGCTGTATAACACTAATGCAATCAGTTCTCTGCACAGTTAAACAAGCATCTTAACATCATGCACCACCATCCACCCCTTACCTGACACAGTCATTACAGTTGTGTAATGCTCTTACCGGCTGTAAAATCTTTCATTAATTGGTATGCATGCAAAACTCAGAACGTTTTTTTTTTATTACTTAAACGGGAAAGATTTAAACTCTTGAATCTAATAATTTCCAGAATTGTACGAATGGAAATCCGCCATGTTTCCTCCAGAAATGAGTTAAAACCTTTATGCAGTAATCACAAACGACTGTGTCAGTTGTCACATGACAATGCTCCCCTTATGCATTTATTCACCGCTTCACAAGAGGTCGGACAATAATTTACATATTAATAATGATTGTGAGAAAGTTGAATTAAAACAGTATACATTTTAAGTAATTTCTATGTGGTAAAATTGTCCAAATGTTGGTCGGGACATTTCCGATCTTCTGAAAGTAGGTTGAGACATGTTGTATCCATGTTAACAGTTGAATTGTATTAGGTAAAACCAGTGGTGAATTCTCAGCGTCAGCAAAGCCTTCTCTACTGGCATAACATGACAAAAAAATACATATTTTTCAACCTTTCTTTCTCAATCACCTTTTGGCCTATGTATTTTTAATTGCTTTCCACTCTTTATTCATCTACAGACCTTCCGAATTTCCACAGAATCCCTCAACAGTGCAAATGAATAACTAAAGTCAGATTGTCAGATTCATCAGCCAATCAGATTGATTTATTTTATGCATTTATTTATGCATTTGGCAGACGCTTTTATCCAAAGCAACTTACAGTGCACTTATTACAGGGACAATCTCCCCCAGAGCAACCTGGAGTTAAGTGTCTTACTCAAGGACACAATGGTGGTGACTGTGGGGATCAAACCAGCAACCTTCTGAGTACCAATGTATTATACAGTGCACTTATTACAGGGACAATCCCCCCGGAGCAACCAGGAATTAAGTGCCTTACTCAAGGACACAATGGTGGTGACTGTGGGGATCAAACCAGCAACCTTCTGAGTACCAATGTATTATACAGAGCACTTATTACAGGGACAATCCCCCCGGAGCAACCAGGAATTAAGTGCCTTGCTCAAGGGCCCAACAGTGGCATCTTGGTGGTGCTGGGGCTTGAACCCCTGACCTTCTGGTCAGTAACCCTAAGCCTCAACCACTGAGCCACCACTGAGCCACCACTGCCCCCTGATTTATGTGTTCTTGTGGGTGTGGCCTTTAGGATATGTCCCGGTTGAGACATTCTAGCTGGCCTCGAGTGATGCAATCACGCTTTAAGTGACTTAATTCAAGAGCGAAATGTGTAAGATCAAGCTGTCATCGCCATTGCGAAAGAGATCCATATGGATTTAACAACACCAGATGTTCTGATCTTCATACCTGGAAAAGTGCAATGAAATGCATCTTGAAGTCACAATTACAACTTGTAGACTCGTGCAGAAATTCTCAAGTCTGATTTCAGCGAGATGTAGGTGCATGATGTCACACAAACATGTCCACACTCAGGGAGATTTACAGAGTAAGTGATAAACATTCACTTTATTAAGTAATATCCATAAATCAGTTTCCACATTACATGATATTACTTGTTTAACAGGTGTATAAAACATTATAATCTCTTTTGATAACCATACAACTGAAGCACAAATGCTAGCGCTGCAACGTTTATCAGTTGGGTTGCTAAGAGACAGCGCTGCAGCATTGTTTATCAGTTGGGTTGCTAGGAGACATAGCGCTACAGCCTTGTTTATCAGTTGGGTTGCTAGGAGACATAGCGCTGCAGCATTGTTTATCAGTTGGGTTGCTAGGAGACATAGCACTACAGCATTGTTTATTAGTTGGGTTGCTAGGAGACATAGCGCTGCAGCACTGTTTATCAGTTGGGTTGCTAGGAGATATAGCGCTGCAGCATTGTTTATCAGTTGGGTTGCTAGGAGACATAGCGCTGCAGCACTGTTTATCAGTTGGGTTGCTAGGAGACATAGTGCTACAGCATTGTTTATCAGATGGGTTGCTAGGAGACAAAGCGTTGCAGCATTGTTTATCAGTTGGGTTGCTAGGAGACAGCGCTGCAGCACTGTTTATCAGTTGGGTTGCTAGGAGACATAGTGCTGCAGCATTGTTTATCAGTTGGGTTGCTAGGAGACAGCGCTGCAGCATTGTTTATCAGTTGGGTTGCTAGGAGACATAGCGCTGCAGCACTGTTTATCAGTTGGGTTGCTAGGAGACAGCGCTGCAGCATTGTTTATCAGTTGGGTTGCTAGGAGACATAGCGCTACAGCATTGTTTATCAGTTGGGTTGCTAGGAGACATAGCGCTGCAGCATTGTTTATCAGTTGGGTTGCTAGGAGACATAGCGCTACAGCATTGTTTATCAGTTGGGTTGCTAGGAGACATAGCGCTGCAGCATTGTTTATCAGTTGGGTTGCTAGGAGACATTTATAATGAGACTCAACCCCCTGCTAAGCTAACGGGAGTGCTGCAGTTCTGAATATCGGGGAATGTATGCATTTATGCTCGGAGATATCAGGAATATCTCACACCCAACTTGAATGAAACGCAGCAGAACCGTGTACCCTGACCAAACGAAATGTATTGCAACATTTAAATCACAAATATGAATAGATATATTTTCCATGTATTATACACCTCCTTGGTAGATTCATATGAAAAATTATGATTTTTGAATGTCTGTTCGGGAGAAGTTCATTTCCCAATACAGTCTATGGGATTATATTCAGAAAATGTTTTATGCAACCGGGCATTGGGCATTACTTGTTATTCTTATTAAATGATATATTAATACAATAAATCTTCATTCTCTTTAGGCAATAGTGTGAGGTTTCCATAGTTACATGGCTGGCCTTTCTCAGTTTAGAAAGCGAGATCAACCACGTGATCATTTCCAGCATACCAGAGGAATTATCTTGTATAATTTATGGTGGAAAAAATTGAATATATTGATGAGTTACAACCATTAACAATTAATGTGTTGCCATGGCAACACTATTATGATATCAAATATCCCTTTACAATTTTACACCAGCAGTGTCTTGACATTATTCTAAAGAATTTTTTTAGCAATTTATGTAAGCACAAAAGGGCCATTTCAAAGTCCCTGTAGCGCAGTCTTGGGCGCCTCACAGTACAGACATAGAAATGTATTGCCCTGGACACATCTGCAGTCCTCATGCCTCCATGCAGCATGCCTAAGACACGTTCACACAGATGAGCAGGGACCCTGGGCATCTTTCTTTTGGTGTTTTTCAGAGTCAGTAGAAAGGTCTCTTTAGTGTCCTAAGTTTTTATAACGGTGACCTTAATTGCCTACCGTATGTAAGTTGTTGGTGTCTTAACGACCGTTCCAGAGGTGCATGTTCATTAATTGTTTATGGTTCTTTGGACAAGCATGGCAAACATTGTTTAAACCCTTTACAATATAGATTTTTACAAAGTTATCTTTAAAATACAGCGTCCTGAAAAAGAGACGTTTCTTTTTTGCTGAGTTTACATAAAAAGGATTAATGACATTTAATGTGTTGTCATGGCAACACTATTTAAGATATCAAGAATCCCTTCAGAATTTTAAATCTGCACTGTCTTGAAATTATTTTTTTTTTTAAGCAATGCAGGTAAACATAAGAGGGATATTTCAAAGTCTGTTTAAAGCTTGAGCTTCTAATTGCACTTATTATTATTTGCAGGTAAGAAGATTTTATTAACAGAAGTTAAATTAATAGAAATAAAAAAGGAAACGTGCCCATTAATATATTATATAATTGATAAAAACAATACAATGAATCAAATTAAAATGTTAGGAATATTAAAGAGATATACAGGACACTCTGTATAAATACAATTATATGAATTACAAATAAAACTTAGTCAGCAATAAATAAATAAATATCATATAATACATTCCATACTACTCAATCCAGTGTTTGGAAGATACAAATGAGATTCTTTGTATCACCTGTTATTCAAAGTAAATACAATAGCTGGTAAAAGGGGATTGTTGGAGACAAAAAGGCTCATTACAGTCAAATTTTATACGAGTGCTGTAAATTGACAACTTATTGGAATTAAGTGATTAGATTTAATATTTAACTGCACTATAGAAATACATCCAGAAAATATTATTGTGGGTAAAAAGCCAATGTCCTTAAGAAATATCCATCCATCCATCCATCCATCGTCAACCGCTTATCCTGTGTACAGGGTCGCGGGGGGCTGGAGCCTATCCCAGCTAACATTGGGCGAAAGGCGGGGGACACCCTGGACAGGTCGCCAGTCCTTAAGAAATAAAACTGTACAAAATATACAAAAACAGATTACAAAAAATGAGCTTAAACCACCGAACCCCCACGATGTCAAAGACAAAAAAAGTGTTTCTACTGTCATGTATGTGCCATTATATATGCTACGCCCCTCAGTGGCCTTATACTTATAAAATGAAAATAAGTATGACTGATAAAAATAGATCATAACAGAGAGTTTTACAGAGATTGACAAATAAAGATTTGAATTTTTTTTTGGGCAATGTCTGAACATGATGCCACCCAAACATCCCAAATAATTTCATTTCAGCACAAAACAGCACTAAGACGTGCGCATCCATGTCAAAAAGCTTAAATGACTGTGAAAGTAAACCACAAATAGGCAAATCGTCAAAGGGTGTGCATATTATCTCACTAAATTGAATGAACAACATAAAACTAATCAAAACGACAACAGACTCCCAATATTTATCAGTCATTGGAATCAAATACAAATCAATGCACCAGCAACACATTGGAAAAGAAAAATTGCTTTTAAAATGTAACAGTGAAGTTCACTACGCAGGTGAACCCGGTAACTTCCGGTGCTCATGTAAACGGCTTTTAATTGACGAACACTCGTTGCACATGCGCATGACGTTCTCCAGATCTCCGTTGTTTAACATTGAGGATGAAGGGCTAACCCCACGCATAGCAAACGAGAACGATTAAATGGCTTTTACGCAACATAATGATTATGCTATAAAATATGCACAACAGCGCCACCTCTGGTTTGCCCCTAATGTAGAGACGAGGCTGACTATGGAAGCATATGAGTAGCAATATTCAATTTGACATTTAATATGCAAAATGACAATGCAATATGTAAAATGGCAATGCATTCTGTATTTAAATTTACATTTTACATTACCATTCTAGCAACGTTTGGTGCAAAATGAAAATGAAAATGAAATTACATAATTTACATTTGCCATTTCATACACTCGTTTTATTATGCATTATTGAAACGCTTTATAAGTTGCAAAATTAAAATGAAAATGTATTACAGAAATGATTAGATATGTGTAACATGTTCAAGCAAAAACTGTGGCAAAATGATCATTCAAATGTTATTTTTCTTAATTGCATTTACACTCACAGTCAAGACACTTGCGATTGCTTTTTCATTAAATGTCCACGCAATGAATGTAGCAAAATTCAATGTGCACATTGAAAATGCATTCGAGCCGATCACGCCCCTGCCCGCCCCTCCCGCCCTCTCCCGCCCTGTCAATCACTGCATCAAAGCGGGGCTCGGCAACAGGTAAACATAACATGTTATGGCTATGTTACGTGTTTTGAGCTTACAGTCTATGGTTTTGAGGTGTTGGAAAAATGGCGGCGGCAGAGCTACTGAGCGTTAAATTCACTAGCAGATGAAGTGGAGCGTGAACAGAGAAACGGTAGTATTTCGAAGATTATTACGAGTATGTAGGTGATAGAACCAGTACGTTGTTGGAACGTCTGGGAGAATTTTCTGCCTTATCAGGCACCGACACCCGTTTGGCTGCTGACCTCTTAAAGGTGGTGGAAGAACAATTGTATTCGAGAGGCCTAGGGGAGAGGGGAGACCAGCAGCCGTGGAGATCCTGGCGAGGCCATAGAGGGGTATCTTATGTATGGGTTAAAAGTTAAAGATATCGCGGCCTTGTATGGAGTTAGTCGATGGACCGGTACATCTAACATTGTCTTGTGTATGAATCTTGCTCCATACACGTGTCCTCAAAGTCATACTCAAAATTAATGCTAAAGATCGGCTTTCTTTGATGGACACCATTTCTATCCCATATGTACAGTTGCAATCAAAATTATTCAACCCCATGGCCTGCAGGTCATTTTACTGCCAAGAACACAATTTTATGAAAAAATTCAACAAAGGCATCAGTAAACTATTATAGAAAGTTTATTAATACACATTTGAGTGATTCTGAGAATGTAAAGGAGAATAATTTATTCTTTATAACCTCTCTACAAATGCTGCCTGTAAGTGCTTAGAAGCATCTGTCACCTCTCTACTGCAATCTTGGCCCATTTATTGCTTGAAAAAGCTTCCAGATCACTGATAATCTTTGGCATTCACGTTATCCCCGCTTTCTTCAAATTCCACCAAAACTTTTCAATGAGATTTAAATCTGAATAATAATAACGTTACTACATTTAAAAAACAAAACTGCCTTTTTTTTTATTAAAATCCCCATGGCAGAATTCGGGAGTAAACACAGAGATTATGGCCTTGAGGCATTTGTATAAAATCATTAAAATATATTTAAGTTGTTGTTTACTTCAGTCCACACTGCTGCATTCGTCGATGTACCGTCCATCGACTAACTCCGTACAAGGCCGCAGTATCTTTAACTTTTAACCCATACATAAGATACCCCTCTATGGCCTCGCCAGGGATCTCCACGGCTGCTGGTCTCCCCACTCCCCTAGGCCTCTCCGAATACAATTGTTCTTCCACCACCTTTAAGAGGTCAGCAGCCAAACGGGTGTCGGCGCCTGATAAGGCAGAAAATTCTCCCAGACGTTCCAACAACATACTGGTTCTGTCACCTACATACTCGTAATAATCTTCGGAAATACTACCGTTTCTCTGTTCACGCTCCACTTCATCTGCTAGTGAATTTAATGCTCGTAGCTCTGCCGCCGCCATTTTTCCAACACCTCAAAACCATAGACTGTAAGCTCAAAACACGTAACATAGCCATAACATGTTATGTTTACCTGTTGCCGAGCCCCGCCTTGATGCAGTGATTGACAGGGCGGGAGAGGGCAGGAGGGGGCGGGGCAGGGGCGTGATCGGCTCGGAATGCATTTTCAATGTGCACATTGAATTTTGCTACATTCATTGCGGGACATTTAATGAAAAATCAATCGCAAGTGTCTTGACTGTGAGTGTAAATGCAATTAAGAAAAATAACATTTGAACGATCATTTTGCCACAGTTTTTGCTTGAACATGTTACACATATCTAATCATTTCTGTAATACATTTTCATTTTAATTTTGCAACTTATAAAGCGTTTCAATAATGCATATTAAAACGAGTGTATGAAATGGCAAATGTAAATTATGTAATTTCCTTTTCATTTTCATTTTGCACCAAACGTTGCTAGAATGGTAATGTAAAATGTAAATTTAAATACAGAATGCATTGTCATTTTGCATATTACATTTCAAATTGAATATTGCTACTCATATGCTTCCATAGCTGACTGCCATTCTACCTGTATTACTTTCACCGAATCTGTCTATGGCAGAACTAGTAAGAGTTGGTTAGTCGTGCGCTCGGCTGCAGTGCCCTTCAGGACAGGGGTAGAGCACGTGGTGTCCGTGAGATGTTTGAGTTCACACAAATGGAGGGATTCATCGAGCAGGTAAAATGTACACCTGTTGAGGCGAGAATGATAATAATGTTATGATCTGATAATACATTCAGATTATAATGCTTGCTAACACTTTGATAAGTGACACTTTAAAACCCTTTTGTTGAAACACGTGATGTTTTCAGAGTGGGGTCTCGTGACGCTGCCAGATTACATGTCCAGGACGGTTTGTATTATTTAATTTGATTTCAAACACAGTTTTAGGTTTAATATAATGCCGAACTGCACTTGACACATTTGGGCATGATTGTGCACAAAACGACACGTTTGAACGGACTTTTATGAACGCGCGCGGCTGTTTGATTTGAGTTTTCCCGCAGGCGATGAATTGTGTCTAACTCGAGCCTCGAGGAGATCTATATTTATATTTATATTTATATTTATATATATGGTTAGGCAGCAGATGGCGGTTTGGTGACACGCAGGTGTTCATGTGGACTCATTCCAGCATCTGAATGATTTAAACTGATGAAGTGGATGCATTTGGTGTGGAGGAGGAACTTGGCACGCGTTTAAACGCGTCAGAGGGATTCCGCTAACATCACGTTAAACTCAATCAGGGGTCCCGTGTTTTTCTCGGGGATTTGTTGCTCTTTTCTCTACTACGGGAAGATTAAAGAAGGGGAACCCCGATCTAGAACGCGTCGCGTCGCTCTGACTGCAGCGCGGCTCCTCGTGAGGCGTGTCTCTGTGGGCGGGTTCGCGCGCGGTGCTGATGTGAGGACGCAGGTGACGCGGCGCGCGGCAGCTCTCATCGGAAGACGCGCTTTTCTGCTCTCACTGGATACGACGCGAAGCACCGACGTTATTCACTGTGATTCCAGGAAGATTACTGCAGGAATTTAAGAAGGAAGAGACGCGCAGAGAAATCCATCTAGAGGTAAGAAGCGTGTGTGTTTTGTTCTGGGATATCTTTGATCTTCAGCATCATGAGGATGTGTGAAAATCATTCATCTAAAACCTCCGACGTGTGTGTTTCTATAAGGATCAGACGTTCTTGTGTTTGCGATCATGCCGAATTTGTCCTTTTAAACTCTGCGGTGTGTTTCTGTGAATGTCTGGAGGCGATGCTCACAGCAAACACAGAAGACACATTTGACATTGATTCATGATCAGAGATTATTTCGATTACTGAAATCAACAGATATATACAATAATATTTCAGCCTCTGCTTTAGTCGCCAGTGATCCACACACACACACACACACACGAGAGCATGATGGTGATTTCAATACACAACAGAACTAATTTGTGTGCGTGTGAGAGAGAGTGTTTGTTATTTATAGCTTGCCAATTCCTTCTTGCCTTGCGTTTTTCCTGGCTAGATTAGATAATCAATAAATGAGCTGAAATGAAGTCATATCTGTGTGTGTGTGTGTGTGCGCGAGTGTGTGTGAATGATGTGAGTGCGTGCAGCTCCACTGGGGAGCGATACAACACAAGACGCAACTCACTCACACACACACACACTCACTCAAAGTCATAAATACACACACACTCACACACACACACTCACACATTCACTCACTCACTCACTCACTCACTCACTCACTCACTCACTCACTCACACACACACACACACAACACACACTCAAACACACACACACTCACTCACTAACTCACTCAAACACTCACTCACACACACACACACACTCACACACATACTCACTCACTCACACACTCACACACTCACTCACTCACAGACACACACACACACACACACACACACAGACACACACTCACTCTTTAAGGGATAGTTGATTTTTACAAGAATATTTAATCTCTGTAGGGCCATAAAGTGCAAGTGAATGGTGAACAGAACTTTGAAGCTACAAAAAGCACATAAAGGCAGCATAACAGTAATCCATAAGACCCCGGTGGTTTAATCCATGTCTTCTGAAGTGATATGATAGCTTTGGGTGAGAAACAGATCAATATTTAAGTCGTTTTTTACTATGAATCTTAAAATCAGCTGTCTCCTTGCCGATCATTATTTCAAGCTCGATTACTTTTCCTAGCACCATCTAGCGCTTTATACATGCAGATTGAAATATTGCAAACCAAAATAATTAATAAACCATAGTGCGCATATTTTTCAATTTGCAACATTGTTTTCTGTCCCGTGCAAATTTTCCTTGAAATTGGATCGGAACATTTATTCCATGTAATGTGTGTGTTGAGGAGATCCACACACTCCACTTTCATTGGATGTTTCTTTTAATGTCCTTTTGTTCTTTTTTGATTATTGAATTGAGAGCCTCATATCGTGCATCGAACCGAACTGTGAGACAACCATCATCCCACTCATAACAGTATTCTGTTGTATGTGTGTTTCTTTAATTAGTCAACTGAATAATTCAGCAGCTTGAAGCGTTACTTCAGTAACCGTGAGCTCTGCGGGTGAGTCTTTGCTCTCTTTAAAGTGTGAGATCAGTGTCAAATCTCCTGCTGTTTGAACATTGATCCGGAGCTCAAGCTGAAGGTCCCGTTGAGCTGCGCCGCTCCAGACACGACCTCTTCACCTGCCGTGACAGGTGCGCGACCCCCAAGGCCAGAGTTCACCGCTGTCTGCCAGCGGACCAACTAATCTGACTATAATCCCGTAACCTCCGCATTGAACCAGTGATTGCAGTTATCTCTCTGTCTCTCACGGATAACAGTGATCTTATGAGAGGAAGAGAGTGAAACGAACTGAATGTTATCACTAGCTGCTGCTCCTCATTTTACATCATTATCATCATCATCGCTGCTGATTATCCATATGTGACTTCAAACAGGTCCAATGAGTGTGTGTTTCTAAGACACTTCTGTTCTTACGAGGCCTGTCGTGTGCTTACAGGGCCTGGAAATATCAGGAAAAACTGGAGAAAATGTTCATTTTTGAGTGAACTACCCCTTTCCAGGTTGTTCGTTTTTCGGTTGTTTTTTATGTGGCTGCTTATTGGTCAAAAGACGTCTGTGTGATATTCTGCTGTCTAAATGAGACTGGAGTGGCTGCTTCAGTGGAAGTCTATGGGGTTTTATTCAGGTGTAAATGTTTAACCTCTCCTCAACAACACATGGGCTGTTCAGTGAGTCAAATCATTTATTTCACAGTACACATACTTTTTAGAGCAGCTTTACATGAAATCATGCTGTAGTGCCCTCATTGTCTTCATTGAGATAGAGCAATAGTTGTGCCAGTTGCCAGTAATAAATAAGATTCATATTTTTTTTTCTTGGCTGCACAGGATTTGTGAGAAACAAAAGGTTGAAATGAACTAGTGAAGAAGAGCGATTTAATAACTGCAGAACTGAACAAGGGTTTAATTTGAATAATCGTTCCTCTGCGACTGGAGGAAGATTGAGTTTAAATCAGAGGAGCGGCATCGCTCTGATCTTATTTCCTGAGCATTACTTCCACTTAAGAGGAATCTCACATGCTGACTGCAGGACGACTTGAAAGTGATTTCATTTGTGGCGGAGTCTTAAGAATCGATCCAGAGTGAATGAAATGATGTGGACATTTACACTTGTTCAGTGGAAGAGTGTGAAGTCACATTAACCTGATTAAAATCTCATAAATGTGTCAGAGCATTTATTGTGTCTGTGATGCTGATCTCTGTAGAGACAAAGAACGCTTTTTCTAGATGATTTTGAAGTCGTTTGGTTCTTCAAGTAACTCACAAGCATTTCAATTTGAAGAGTTTCATTTTTCATATATTGTCCTCTGCATGGTGAAAAACATGTGGACACCCAAACATCAGACTCCTGTGTGCTTATTTGAGCAAATCCATCAGCCTTAACAGTCGTTGTTACTGTAACCCAGTGGTTCTCAAGCTTTTTTTGATGAACGCCCCCCTACTTCATGACCTTATGTTGTACTTGTATAGACCTTGCATCCAGAGAATGATGACGAGTTCTATAACTGACTCGTTTCGGATGTCAATAATGGCCTGTCATAGGAACATCATAAACTTTCCTGTTCTGCTGATGTGTATGTGGAGGGATGTGTGGTTCGATTTTGAAGTTGAAGGGTTAGTTCACTCAAAAATGAAAATTCTCTCATGATTGACTCACATTTAAGTCATCCCAGATGTGTATGACTTTCCTCCTTCAGCAGATCCGAAGTGAAGATTTTTATAAGCAGATTTCAGCTCAGTTTGTTCATATAATGCATGTAAATGGGTCCCATCTCTCTGCTGGCGTTTGACGGTTCAAAAGTCACATTTATGCAGCATAAAAGTAATCCACACGACTCCAGTTGATCAATTAATGTCTTAAGCAAATCGATTGGTAAAATTGGCCTGTTGTGATTGAATGGGCAAGACCAGCCTTCCCCCTGAGTCTCTCTCTCGCTTGTCTCTTTCTCCTTTACCTCTGCATCATGAGATAATGTCACCATAATGTCTCCGTTAAAGGGATTGTTTGCCCAAAAATTATAATTCTGATCATTTAAGCCTACTTACCATTATGGTGTCTCAAACTCATATGATTTTCTTTCATCTGCTGAACACGCATTGTTATGGAGATATAAAAAGGAGTTTCGTTTTGGTCTGTTTCTCACACAAAATCAAATCGCTTCAGAAAACATGGATTAAACCGATTGTGTGGATTACCTTTATGATGCCTTTATGTGCTTTTTATTGCTTGAAAGTTTTAAACCCTGTTGACTTGCATTGTATGGATATAAACATAATATCTTTATCAAAATATATTAATTTGTGTTCTGCAGAAGAAAGACAGACTTATGAGTTTGAAATGGCATAACGGGTGTACTATTACTTTAAAGTCTGTGTTTGTGCTCTTGAAACCTCGAATGTTCCAGTATGAAATGTTAAATGCTTTGTATTGTGTAGGGTTTGTCCAGTAAGTGTGTGCAGCTTATGTTTACTCGGCTGCTGCTGTGGAGTATCTGCTTACGGTCTATGTGGAACTGTGACTGCTGGCAGTACTCCGTCTCTATGCCCGATCTCTCCATCTCTCTCTGCAGTGCTGTTGCTGATTTAGCACTTCTCGCTGTGAAAGTGAGTGTAGTTTCAGCACTCTGATGTGAACAGTGCACTCACACTCTCACTAACACACACACACACACGCACCTATCTCATACATCTTAAACGCACACATAACACTCTATTCTATACAAATAACAGTGTCATCTCCAAACTGCAAAGCTTCCTATTAAGCAAAACACTGAACCATACCTTGAACAATGCTCCATTGGTTGCTGGACAGACTTTTAAACCACTTTAGTCATTTTTTTCTGCTGTTGTCTTTAAGATGTTTTGAAACACTGTTCTGAACTATAAACCACCTACACTGATGTCTGTCTGTCTGTCTCTGTTGATCAGAGCAGGTGTTGTTTTAGAAAGGTCAGGCTGCTCCATTGTTGGATTGTCCCTGCTGGATTGTTTCTGTTCTTTGTGGAATAGATTTGCCCAAAATTCAGCTGCTATAGACGATGGATGCTTTGTTCTGCTACCTGCTGCTAAAGCTGTGTGTGCACTTGCGTGCATGTGTGCGCTTGCGTGCGTGCGTATGTGTGCGCGACTCAAGGGAGCTGTGAAAACCTTGCATTTCAATGGTAAAGGTGAGCTGCCAGATGCTGCAGTGCTTTAGTTCCACACATTTCACACCATAGACATGATCAGCACCACAGACAGCTCCAATAACACTAATACTACGTGTTCAGCACCACAGACAGCTCCACTAACACTAATACTACGTGTTCAGCACCACAGACAGCTCCACTAACACTAATATTACGTGTTCAGCACCACAGACAGCTACACTAACACTAATACTATGTTTTCAGCACCACAGACAGCTCCACTAACACTATTAGTGTGTTCAGCACCACAGACAGCTCCACTGACACTAATAGTGTGTTCAGCACCACAGACAGCTCCACTGACACTAATAGTGTGTTCAGAATCACAGAAAGCTCCACTGACACTAATAGTGTGTTCAGAATCACAGACAGCTCCACTGACACTAATAGTGTGTTCAGCACCACAAACAGCTCCACTGACACTAATAGTGTGTTCAGAATCACAGACAGCTCCACTGACACTAATAGTGTGTTCAGCACCACAAACAGCTCCACTGACACTAATAGTGTGTTCAGAATCACAGACAGCTCCACTGACACTAATAGTGTGTTCAGAATCACAGACAGCTCCACTGACACTAATAGTGTGTTCAGCACCACAAACAGCTCCACTGACACTAATAGTGTGTTCAGAATCACAGACAGCTCCACTGACACTAATAGTGTGTTCAGCACCACAAACAGCTCCACTGACACTAATAGTGTGTTCAGAATCACAGACAGCTCCACTGACACTAATAGTGTGTTCAGCACCACAGACAGCTCCACTGACACTAATAGTGTGTTCAGCGCCACTGACACTAATAGTGTGTTCAGAATCACAGACAGCTCCACTGACACTAATAGTGTGTTCAGCACCACAGACAGCTCCACTGACACTAATAGTGTGTTCAGAATCACAGAAAGCTCCACTGACACTAATAGTGTGTTCAGAATCACAGACAGCTCCACTGACACTAATAGTGTGTTCAGCACCACAGACAGCTCCACTGACACTAATAGTGTGTTCAGAATCACAGAAAGCTCCACTGACACTAATAGTGTGTTCAGAATCACAGACAGCTCCACTGACACTAATAGTGTGTTCAGCACCACAAACAGCTCCACTGACACTAATAGTGTGTTCAGAATCACAGACAGCTCCACTGACACTAATAGTGTGTTCAGAATCACAGACAGCTCCACTGACACTAATAGTGTGTTCAGCACCACAGACAGCTCCACTGACACTAATAGTGTGTTCAGCACCACAGACAGCTCCACTGACACTAATAGTGTGTTCAGCACCACAAACAGCTCCACTGACACTAATAGTGTGTTCAGAATCACAGACAGCTCCACTGACACTAATAGTGTGTTCAGACAGCCCACTGACAATGTGTTCAGAATCACAGCTCCACTGACACTAATAGTGTGTTCAGAATCACAGACAGCTCCACTGACACTAATAGTGTGTTCAGAATCACAGACAGCTCCACTGACACTAATAGTGTGTTCAGAATCACAGACAGCTCCACTAACACTATTACAGTGTGTTCAGCGCCACTGACACTATTACAGTGTGTTCAGCGCCACTGACACTAATAGTGTGTTCAGCACCACACACGAAGTGTTGTTAAACTGATATTAGGATATTGATCTCATTAACAGAATTACAGTTCATTCTGTGACATACATTCACAATGAAACACTCCACATATATTCAGAACAATCCATCTCTGACTGATCTGAGCGAGTGTCTTCTCCAGCTGCTGCTGCAGAGTGAAATTTCAGTGAAAGACACCAGTAGAGAACAAGGTTTTTCAACTTGAATCTGGATATAAAAAGGAATCTTTTTGAAAACCATTTCACTTAAATTGTTGTAATTTGTAAACTCTACTAATAATAGTAATAATGGTTTATTAATATTATTGTTATTTGTATTAACTGGTTTAGTGGTTAGAAAAAATTGTTAAATAAAAGAAATATACTGTATATTCAGTTGGGACACTCCAGGAATCTTTGGAGTGCGTGCAGCCTAGTTCATAGTAGTTTAAAACGCTTATTCAAAATCGCGTGAAATGCTCCTCTGGTTCCATTCTCGATTCATGTTATAAGAGAACCGAACTTGAGTATCTACATCTGACATGTTGTTTATGTGTAGTGCTCACATATGCATGCTGCTCTGA
This sequence comes from Xyrauchen texanus, assembly GCF_025860055.1. Lineage (NCBI taxonomy): Eukaryota > Metazoa > Chordata > Actinopteri > Cypriniformes > Catostomidae > Xyrauchen > Xyrauchen texanus. The sequence goes on from NC_068276.1 coordinate 62,084,611, forward strand.
GTGTTATGAGTGTGTGTTAATAGGGCAGTGTACAGTCACTGAAACTCGTAGAGCCAATATCAGTTCAGGGATCATATTGGTGCATCTTTACCTCACAGCAGGCATCAGCGTCCAGAAGAGAGCATCATCACTGCATTTATGAATGCTCTAGTTGTTCTGTTCAGTACACATTACACAGATTTAATGTAAATACAGTTGTTAGAATGCAGATGTCACTCCTGTTAATTATTAAACTATGTGTGAACAAATCAAGTATACACTCCTTGTGAATGTATTGACAAAGACAGACAGACAGGGAATGAAAGGTCACATCTTCCTCATGTGTGGCATTTCGGGACAAGGTCATTTCCTCTCTGTGGTGCCTTGATGATGTGAAGCCACACACACACTCACATATAGCATACTGAGTCACACGTCATCCTTGATTAGATATAGCCTGTGGTGTGTGTGTTTGCTGCTGTCATTCTAACTACTTCAGTTTTATTATTTGTTTCAATGTGTTTTTGGTCACAGGAATGCAGAAAATGAGTTTTGGTTTGTGTTTGTCATCGCTGGCTCATTTCTTAAATCAATAAATCAGATGAAACTACATATAAAACAAAAAGATCAAGTCATCATGTGTGCTCTATTAGACTGAAGCTTGTCATTCTGTGGTGTTTAAGTGTGTTCCTGACACTCTTCGACAGCCCGATTAAATCAGTTATTTTTGATTTTCCCCAAATTCTGCATTTTGTTTTATTTTTCATGTACTCTGAAAAGTATGAAAAATGTGTCTTAATAAAATAGATTGTGTTCATCCATTTTTATCATATGAAAATATAAAATGACTTCAAAATGATATAATAATTGTTTTCAACATAATCTTGTTTTATTTTTATTTTCATATGCAGAAGTTCTCTACAGAACCGCACAATACAAAATACAACACGAGGTTCTTGTCACATAAAACGCTGCATAACAGCATCACAGATAACAGATATCCAATTGTTTTTATTGATTTATTATTATAACAGTGAATATTATGACTGGATTCCACTATTCCATTCCACATTGTGGGAAATCATAGGGCCCTACTCTTCTAGTGTGCATACTTGAGATGTGCTCAGTCACAAACTGGATTGAAATCTGGTTATTCACTGAATAGAAGAGTATGGGTGTGCAATCTATTGTGAGTCAGATCTTTTTTAGTGAATCAGTTTATCCCAAAACCTCTCAGAACAATTCATCCACTTACAGAGGCATCTCTCTCTCGCTGTGTGGATGATCGGTCATCAGATGTGTTGTAAATCTGTCAGTATTTAAAGTCTGCAGTCTCTCTCTCTCTCTCTGCTCGTGTCCCTCTGCGGCTGTTTTCAGGCCTCACAGACATAAATCTAATGTGATTGTGAACACACACTGTCTCTCATGCGCACTAGACTGCACTTAAGTTTCTGCCATTTCTTTTTTAATCCTGTTAGACAGAGAGAGTTCAAACTTTACACATTTACATTGACAGCTCAGTGTAGACATTGCATCAAATCAACCCTTTTTACCTTGCCAATTATTCTCTTTCTAAACATATATCTCCATATCTCCCTTCTAAGTGTTGATTATAAACCTCTAGATTATGAGTTGCGGATTACAGCACACACTTCTGGTTTTAGATCTGTGTATTATTCTTGATGATGTTAAATGCTTTTCTTTGTAGGCATAATAATGTGTTCTTTAGCATCTCATTATGTAAATGAGGCATTTGCTAATTAGGGGCTACAGCGCGCCGAGGCTCATCACACAGATTACGTGTGTTTGTTCTCTAAAGCACTTTTACATCTAATCCAGATCGCTGAGGCAGGTGCTGTGTTGATTCACACCAGTGCTGTTTACTTGAATATTAAACGTTAAATCTCGGCTATGACAGTATGTACAAATCTATCTAGTTAAAGGATAGTTCATCCAAAAATGACAATTCTGTCGTTTACTCGGCCTTATTGTGTCAAATGTTCCAGCTCCAAAAAGTACAAAGGCAGCATAAAGATAATCCAGATGACTAGTTCAATCCATCAAGCTCAAGGACGAGCTTCACTCGTGCATGTGCCACGGATCCTGCAGATGTTGAGATTTATAGTGAATAAGGATTTAAATGTGTCTTTTTTCACCCAAAACCGATTACATTGCTTAAGAAGCCCTTGAGCGTTGTGTGAATGACCTTCATGATGCTTTATGTCCTTTTTGGAGCTTGAAAGTGTGAAAACACATCATACATCCTGATATAAATATCTTCAACTGTGTTCCACAGAAGGAAGTCTTATGAGTATGAATCGGCATGAGGGCGAGTAAAACATTGGTAATATCACTTTCATATATATAAATATAAATTCTATCATTATTTACTCATCCTCATGTCACCCCAGATGTGTGTGACTTTCTTCTTCTGCAGAACACAAATGAAGATTTCTGGAAGAATATTTCAGCTCTGTAGGTCCTTACAATACAAGTGAATGGTGACCAGAACCTTGAAGCTCCATAAAGCACATAAAGGCAACATAAAAGTAATCCATTAGTAATCTGTAGCTCCATACAATACAAGTGAATGGTGACCAGGGGGCGTATTACAGAAAGATCTTCAGAATCTGATCTTATCTGTTTGGTATCCATGGCAATATCAGGACAAAAGCTGATGCAGAAACCTTCTGTAAGTGCATAATCTTATTTTACTGTAACTAGAGTTATGGATTTGCTCCTGTAATGAAATATTGTAAATGAACAGATCTTCAGTTAAGACTCTCTAATACACCCCAAACTTTAAAGTTCCTAAAATCAATCATAGTAAAAGTAATCCACAACACTCCAGTGGTTAATGTCTTCTAAAGAGACACCATTCCTTTGGGTGAGAAACAGATCGATGTTTGAGTC